>NW_015122804.1:0-782 GCF_001443285.1 Poecilia latipinna
TAGAATTAAAGCTCCGCGGAGCCTCAAGCGGCCCTCGCAGCCAAGCGCCGCTCAAGCCTATAGCCACCGCGGATGTTCCAGCACCGCCTCCTGCAAGCCACCGCCAACGCTCGCGCGCCGTGCTCCATGCGATCCGCTTTGATGCCTTCGGTAGAGCTCCCTGGCGATGCACCCAAAATCTGGAGCAGATTGGGCCATGTGGCAAGTAGACAGAGCTGTTTCATTAACATAGGGGGCGCAGTGGAGTCAAATTGCAATTAAACTCTATTGGGCTTCTTAGAGGTTCACAAGTGTCACTCGTAAAAAGTCTGGTGTAAATTGGATGATGCGTTTGTGAATAGGAGACGATCTTATGCATATGGCGAGGGACAGCCATTTTGCCACGCCCCCACGGGTCAGTAGGCATTGACAGAGTTCATCTTCATGGCATTTTATGTCAGTCTGCACAGGATGAAACCCATATGAGTTAAAGAGTAAAAGTCAGACATACAGTAGAAAAAACAGGTGACTTCCTGTCGGAAGTGGGCGGGGCTAAGGTGATGTCATCAATCGACCACCTAACTGTGATGAGGACTGGTCTATAATGAGACATAGAAAGTCTGATGCAGCTGTGACCTTGTATGTGCATGTTATGTCACTTTTATGATTAATGGTGAATAGTGAAAGTTTGGGACTAAGCCACGCCCACATGCTTTGACACACAAAAATTCCTCTGATAACTTCTGACCTTTAATGTCTCAACTCTCTGCTGACTGAGTTTGAAGTCTGTATCTCGAAAGCTG
>NW_015122805.1:0-782 GCF_001443285.1 Poecilia latipinna
CATTCTGGAACCTTCTCATTCTGGAACATTCTCTTTTGCATCATATAAATTAAGTTCTTATCAATAATAAAACAGGCAGCATTCTGGAACCTTCTCTTTTATATCAAATGGTTAATAAGGGGTCAGGCCCTCTTTGTGACTTTTGACCCAGTTATACCAATGCAACTCCTCCTCACACAGAGAATAAGGGTCAAGGATCCTCTTTCAACATATAAATTTAATTTCTTATCAAAATAATACAGACTGTGTTCTGGAACATTCTCTCTCTCTCTTGCATCATATTAAATCAAGTTCTTATCAATGTAAAGCAGGCAGCATTCTGGAACTTTCTCTTAAATCAAATGGTTAATAAGGGTTATCAAAAATAAAACAGACATGATTCTGGAACCTTCTCTCTTGCATCATATAATTTCTTATCAAAATAATACAGGCAACATTCTGGAACCTTCTCTTTTGCATAATATAAATTAAGTTGATATCAATATAAAGCAGACAGCATTCTGGAATATTCTCTCTCTTGCATCATATAAGTTCTTATCAATGTAAAGCAGGCAGCATTCTGGAACATTCTCTCTTGCATCACAATAAATTAAGTTCTTATCAATGTAAAGCAGGCAGCATTCTGGAACCTTCTCATTCTGGAACATTCTCTCTTGCATCACAATAAATTAAGTTCTTATCAATGTAAAGCAGGCAGCATTCTGGAACCTTCTCTTTTATATCAAATGGTTAATAAGGGGTCAGGCCCTCTGTGACTTTTGACCCAGTTATACCAATGCAGC
>NW_015122805.1:7078-7576 GCF_001443285.1 Poecilia latipinna
TGCATTGGTATAACTGGGTCAAAAGTCACAAAGAGGGCCTGACCCCTTATTAACCATTTGATATAAAAGAGAATGTTCCAGAATGCTGTCTGTTTTATTTTGATAAGAACTTATATGATGCAAGAGAGAAGGTTCCAGAATCATGTCTGTTTTATTTTTGATAACCCTTATTAACCATTTGATTTAAGAGAAGGTTCCAGAATCATGTCTGTTTTATTTTTGATAACCCTTATTAACCATTTGATTTAAGAGAAGGTTCCAGAATGCTGCCTGCTTTACATTGATAAGAACTTATATGATGCAAGAGAGAGAATATTCCAGAATGCTGTCTGCTTTATATTGATATCAACTTAATTTATATTATGCAAAAGAGAAGGTTCCAGAATGTTGCCTGTATTATTTTGATAAGAAATTAAATTTATATGTTGAAAGAGGATCCTTGACCCTTATTCTCTGTGTGAGGAGGAGTTGCATTGGTATAACTGGGTCAAAAGTCAC
>NW_015122806.1:0-782 GCF_001443285.1 Poecilia latipinna
GTTAGTTTGGCCTTATTTTAAATTGGAAAAGGAGATTAAAATTACTTGGTAAGATATACCGTGTTTCCCCGATAGTAAGACACCCCCGATTGTAAGACGTATCGGGGGTTTCAGGGGGGTCGGCTAATATAAGCCATACCCCGAAAGTAAGACATACGTCTTACTTTTCGGGGAAACACCTCTCATCAGCTGCACGCCGCCTCCTGCCCACGTCCGCACCGTCCCCCCTCCATACGTCACCGTGTCTGCCACCTCCCTCTGATCTTAATGAGCGCCGCCTCCTGCCCACTTCCGCGCCGTCCCCCTCTCCATACGTCACCGCACCGTCCCCTGCACTTGTCACTGCCGCCTCCTGATTAAAATACGGTAATGCACACAGTATTAATCATACATCAGTAAAACATACACACTGGCATACTGGGGTATCATCTGCTGTATGTAACCCAGTGGGTATCAGCAGGTGTCACACTGGATTAAATACAGCAGGTGGTACTGTATCACACTGGGTTAGATACATACAAAAACACGCTGTGTGGGATACTGTATGGGCCGGTAACCCCATGGGAGACTGTGATACGGAACCACAAGCAGTGCTTATACCGTATGCTATATTTTTGCCCCTAGACATCAGCGCTTCCGGTTCCAGTGGTAAAAGGAAGAGTTACACCGTGGAGTATAAAAAAGCGATTGTCGAAGAATCTTGGGGCAAAAATGTAGTGCAGTTCTGCAAGGAGAAAATGTTGGATCACCGACTGGTCCAAAAATGGCGTGCAGAATACACT
>NW_015122807.1:0-782 GCF_001443285.1 Poecilia latipinna
GTCCTCTTAAAGGCAAACCGACGTGTGAAATCGGTTTCACACGTCGGTTTATAGTCTAAATATAGACTTTAATATAGTCTATATTAAAGACTATAGTCATTTAAGACTACAGTCTTTAATGACTATAGTTTAATTCTATTTTATCCTTCTAGTTATTTCTTATTTCAGCCTCCCTGCAGGGTTTCTAATGTTTATTTCTTAATTTGATCACCGTAGGTTCAGTTATTCTTCCATGTCTGAGTCTGTATCTTTCTTTAGTAATTCTAGTTGGGTTATTTCTTTTAGATCTTCTAGTTTCTCTTGCTCTGTGTTCCTTAGTTCTTATTGTTAGATCAGCCTTGTTTCTATTTAGGTTCGGTTTCCCTCATATCTTTCTCTCCTAGTTCATCAGGTTTTCTTTACTCTTAGTGTCTTTTGTATTAGAAGTATTTTTCAGTTCCCTGTTTCCTCCCGTTTGTGTTCCCAGCAGATCTCCTTAGTTTCCCTGTGCCACCTTCTCCCCAGCCCTCAGCCAGCTCCTGTGCCAAATTACTCACACCTGCTATCACTCTTCTCATTTAGGCCATTGTCCCACTGCTACGACTGAAAAAGCTCCTCTTTTTCAGTCACAACTCGCCAGTCCAACTTGTTAGTCTGCTCACCACGTTGCCAGTTGTTACCGTTGTTATCCCTCTTGTCTCCTGTTTCATTGTGTTTTGGATTTCCTTGTTTTCCCTGGATTCTGGATTTAGTTTGTTTATTTTGTTCATTAAAATAACATCTACATAAAGTACGTCTACTGC
>NW_015122808.1:0-781 GCF_001443285.1 Poecilia latipinna
AAACCCATTTCGGCCGCTTGTATCCGTGATCTTGTTCTTTCGGTCATGACCCAAAGCTCATGACCGTAGAAGAGGGTGGGAATGTAGATTGACTGGTAAATTGAGAGCTTCGCGTTTTGACTCAGCTCTCTCTTCACCACGACGGACCGGTACAGACGTTGCGCCAATCCGCCTGTCAATCTCCCGCTGCCTTCTTCCCTCATTTGTGAACAAGATCAAAAGATATTTAAACTCCTCCACTTGAGGCAGGGTACCCCCCCCTGACCCAGAGAAGGCACTCTACCCTTTTCCGGCTCAAGACCATGGCCTCGGATTTGGAGGCACTGATCCTCATCCGTTTCACACTCGGCTGCGAACTGCTCCAGTGAGAACTGCAGATCGCAACCTGATGAAGCCAATGCACCACATCATCCGCAAAAAGCAGAGATGCAATCCTAAGGCCACCAAAACGGATCCCCTCAACACCTCGGCTGGTCTAGAGATTCTGTCCATGAAAGTAATGAACAGAATTGGTGACAAAGGGCAGCCTTGGCGGAGTCCAACTCTCACTGGAAATGAGCCCGACTTACTGCCGGCAATGCGGACCAGACTCCGACACCGGTCGTAAAGGGACCTGACATCCTGTATCAATGGGCCTGGTACCCCATACTCCAGCAGAACCCCCCACAGGGCTCCCCGAGGGACATGGTCAAACACCAGGTCATGATGCCTGGGCCTACTGATTATCCCTCTGTCTGGACACAGGATCAATATAACCAGTTTAAAAGCTAAAATGAATGGT
>NW_015122809.1:0-781 GCF_001443285.1 Poecilia latipinna
AGGTTGATTCAACTCGTATGCTTTAGTTAGACCCAATGTAATTTAGTAGAACCAGACCAACTAATTTGCAATGTTTTGGACCAAATAATTGACTTTACTTGATTAAGATGAATGCAAATTTAGTTGAAACCAACTTATTTTACAGTGATACCTTCACACTACTTAATTAAGTTGATACAACCCATGAAAATTAAGTTAGCTCAACAAACATGCTTCATGCTGAAAGAAAGCTATTTAATCGTGTGGAAATCTTTTCCATGATTGAATTACGTTAATTCAAAGACATATTTTTAAGTGCTACTAAATTAAGTGTTTTAAGACCGCACTGGCTGTCAGGGTAGAAAGAACACTCAACAATTAGAAAGGGTATAACAGAACTGTATTTTCAAAATTGTTATCCATTTTCTTTACCATGTGCAGTGCAGGCACTTTACTACAAAAGGTATAAACTCTTGCCATATGGCAACCCATTTGAACATTCATTAAAGCTAGTTTCAATTAATAGTTTAAACAAAACCTTTAACGTCAGTGTTTAATTAGTAACAAGAAACTTCAAAATAGTTCAGCTTACCACAGGCACAGATTTTAAATTTACAAGATTCAACGTTTTATTTTAACAAAATGATATACTTAGCATAACATAACAGTCAATAACCACACAGGAACCTGGATGAAGTCTGCCATGGCATCTGAATCCTGTGGATAATAAGAAAAGTACAAATTAAAAAAAGAATGAGGTGAAAATTTTGATTTAACTCTGACAAACGGGATAGCAACACAT
>NW_015122810.1:0-781 GCF_001443285.1 Poecilia latipinna
ATGATGGATCAACAAGTTACAGAGACCGTTTTTATTATTCACCCCAGAAGAGGTAAATAATGCCACAAGAGGCTGTAGATGAAGAGCAAGTTGGAGAGGCTGACGAGGAAACGCCAGGAGAGGAGCTCAGCAAGGCTGCAGACTCTGAAGAGGAACAGGAACCATTTCTGTTGAAATACAGTTGGATGTGGCTGTTTTCTCTCATTTAATAATTTAATGTTGTAAACATTCATGAATCGTTTGATTCAAGCACTTCAAGTTTCATGTAAACAGGTGAAGAAATTAATCACATTTTAAGTAAAAATTTGATATTTAAAATATTTCAGGTATACATGTAATGAAACATTATATTTTTAAATAAACATTTTATGTGATTAAAGAAAACAATTATATAATCAGACATCTGTCAGGACACTGGATTTTTGGGTTTGTTTTGCTTTTCATTTTATTTAGCTTCATGTTTTAATTCACTAGTTTAGCCCTTCATGGTCCTTTTGACATTATTAGAGGTATTTAGTGTAGTTGGAATTATATTATTGCTTTTCCTTGTTTGTCTGAGTCCATGTCAAGCCTTCTTTAATGACTATTCTATTTTATCCTTCTAGTTATTTCTTATTTCAGCCTCCCTGCAGGGTTTCTAGTAATGTTTATTTCTTAATTTGATCACCATAGGTTCAGTTATTGTTCCATGTCTGAGTCTGTATCTTTCTGTGTCATTCTAGTTGGGTTATTTCTTTGTTTAGATCTTCTAGTTTCTCTTGCTCTGTGTTCCTTAGTTCTT
>NW_015122811.1:0-781 GCF_001443285.1 Poecilia latipinna
CCAAACTTTTTGCAAAGGGGGCCAGATTTGGTGTCTTAAAAATGTAGGGGGGCCGACGTTCTTTACATAGAACAGCAATATATTTAAACAAATTTCAGCAAGCCATTCTGTGTTTTACATTTGCTTTTTTATTTTAATTTCAGCGATCTTAAGCATGTCTTTTGGTTCATTTGAAACATGCATATCATATGCAATTGAATATTCACTTAACTTCACTTTTTTAACACTTTAATTTTTTTCTAACGGTTAAACAGAAGTAATTGTACTCTTGAGTGCAAATTACATTTGAAACATAAAAAAAATATCTCACCATGGCAGGTCAATATTTACAGAATTTTTAAATAAAATAACAGAAAAATTAGTAAGTAATAGTCATATCAACAAGTGCAGGGCTCATTTGAAATATGACATATTAGTAAATGTTGATTAGATTTTTAAAAGTTTATTATTCTGGAGTGAAAACTGAAAACTTGTCTGAATTTATGACTTATTTTGATCTTAAAAAGCAAAAACAATTTATTCAGAGACTTACTGTAAATGACTTGTCTGCATTAATGTGATACTGAGATCTGAACTGCAGCACATAGGCCAGGTCTGGTATTGATGCGCAAGATGTCTCGTAAGTGAGAGTTATTTAAGTTCACAATCGAAAATGTCTTCTCACACAAATACGTCGACTGGGGTTGCAACCCGTTCCGTATTTGACTGTTAAATGTAGCGTCCCGTATTAAACCGAAACGGGACGCGATTTGTTCCGTATTCTACAAATGTGTATGTGTAA
>NW_015122812.1:0-781 GCF_001443285.1 Poecilia latipinna
TGGATAAATATTACTGGACTGGACATTACGTGATTTATCGTAAGTCACACATGCGCCATTGCTGTCCATTGAGTCAGCAATATCGGTGGTCAGGAAAATTCTACAATGACGCAAAGAATCAGAACAACGGACGCAATGTTCAGCAGTTATAAGTCAATCATAGATAATCGTAATAAGGGCTTCAGATTTCACAGGTGAGGAAAAAGTTTTACTTTAAAGAAAAGATTGAACAAGTGAGCAGTGGGTCAGTTATACTAGCCTAACTGTTGCTGGCCTTTTATTGACTTTGATAACCTTAGCATGTGCTGCGCAGTTCGGTGTGTTTTGTTTCCGTTAGCACTAAACAACCCGCCCTCCAAGTCATCAGTAGAGCAGCTAATCAACCACCCGCGGTGGTCAGGCGAAAACTTATGAATAATGACAATATAGACATCAAGCCTGACAACAAAATGTAACAGACTGAATGTTCTATTTTGGTGTTTTTGATACTTTTTTTGTGGGAAATGTTTGTTTTTTTTTTGGTGTTGATTCTCCTGATCGGTAATCTCCGCTCTATCTGCTCGTTGAGCTGTTGTTTGTCGGTTGCCATGGCAACGGGTCCGTGCGTAATGCCGACACACAGAGCGAGAAAAGATGGAATAGAAGTGGTTCTGTATAGTTTGGTTCTTCACCTGTTTATCAGCTTTATTGTACCTTTATTGTGGCGCACTGCAACCGCTGCAATTCATAAAAGTTAAGCAACAAAAACTAAACTAATCCCCTCTGTTTGTAAAACATGGTG
>NW_015122813.1:0-781 GCF_001443285.1 Poecilia latipinna
GTACAGTGTACAGGAACAATTAGCCTCCAAGAGGCTAATTTAGCTAGCTTCCACCGTATATTTTCCGGCAAAAAAATGTTACAAACGTGCCTTCAACCATTCGCCTCACAATCCTACTGCCAGTAAGTCCTAAAACTACCATCAGTAACTTTATAACGTTGCACTTTGGAGTTATTTTTGGTTTTAGAGTACAAAAACATTTTGACAGATGCAGATTTCTACTCACCGGAGGGTAAGTGTCGCATAGGATGACGTCAGCTTATTCTTCTTCTTGGGTTTTTGTGGGATCCGTCCGTATTTTTATTTCAATCAAACATATTAAAAGGTCCAATAAAATTAACCAAGTATATTAAATTTTGGCATTTATTTTGGGTGAATTATTGGAAAGAATCCAAAGAAATAAAAGGCATATTGGAAATATAGGTTTTTAAAAAAGCGAACAAAAAAAAAACAAAAAAAAAAAAAAAAAACTCCGGTTTTAGATTTTAGTGAGTTGTTTTTAAATACCTAATTAAAATCTTATGACGGATACGTTTGGCTTTTGTATTTTTAGTAAATTATTAATAACCTGTTAAAATTCGCAGATAAATTATAAATAAAGGTTTTTAAAAAAAGGTAAAAAAAAAAAAGGTTCTATTAGCGACAAGCGGCTGTTATCACCGATAGAATGGTTGATAACAGCCTGCTATCAGGCAGAGCAGGGACCAACTGAGGCGATTCAATGGGGCTGATAACCACTGATAATCGCCATTCTATGGGATGATAATATCCGAAGCGGGTG
>NW_015122814.1:0-781 GCF_001443285.1 Poecilia latipinna
GAGGTCACCATCTCTAACTGTCCACAGCCCTTTTCACACAGCGTTCACTATATCAGGCCAAAACAGACGTGGTGATGAAGCTGCTGCTGCTCCTCTTTGCTGCTTCATCCAGACTGAACAGATTCAGTTTTAATCATCATGTTTCTGTCAGGATCCATCAGAGACTCAGACCAGAACCAGAACCAGAACCCAGCTGTGTGTCCTTTAAGAGCAACAGGTCAAAGGGTCGTCTCATTGACTTTAAATCTCCTGGATCTCCACCATCAGAGAGGTGAGCTGTTTCTAACTGCTGATCTCTTTATCTGTCATTGTGGCCATGTGACGATACCAAGTTCTGCATCAACTTAATGTTTCCATATGAAACAAAATCATGCACTTTGTCCAATATTAATACAGATACACAAATCCATAAGTGAATTTCATTTCTAGGTTGATATTTGGATTGTTCTCAAAATCAATGAATCAATAAATCAGATTTCGAGCATCTGACAATAAACAGATTAATGCTGGACGATTAGACCTCCATTAAATAATTATATGATTCCAGTTTCAACTCTGCGGTTCAAACATCATGGATCATCAACCATTTCTGCATTTAATCTAAATTATACCTCAAGTGGATCTGATTCAGAACCAGATGGTCTCTATTGGACCATCTGGTTCTGAATGAAGCTCCATCAGATCCTCCTTGGATGGTCAGAGTGGAAACGACTCCTGGTTCTTCTCCATGTCAGAGCTCAACACTAAGATCATCAAACTTCTCTCAGTCATTTAAACCAAC
>NW_015122815.1:0-780 GCF_001443285.1 Poecilia latipinna
GGAGGTGTAGCTGTTATAGGTGTAGCTGGTTGAGGTGTAGCTGATGGAGTTGTAGCTGTTATAGGTGTAGCTGGTGGAGTTGTACTTGGTGGAGGTGTAGCCATTATAGGTGTAGCTGGTGGAGGTGTAGTTGGTGGAGTTGTAGCTGTTATACGTGTATCTGTTATAGGTGAAGCTGATGGAGGTGTAGCTGGTGGAGTTGTAGCTGGTGGAGGGGTAGCTGTTATAGGTGTAGCTGGTGGAGTTGTATTTGGTGGAGTTGTATTTGGTGGAGGTGTAGCTGTTATAGGTGTAGCTGGGGGAGTTGTAGTTGGTGGAGTTGTATTTGGTGGAGTTGTAGCCGTTATAGGTGTAGCCGGTGGAGTTGTAGCTGTTATAGGTGTAGCTGGTGGAGGTGTAGTTGGTGGAGTTGTAGCTGTTATAGGTGTAGTTGGTGGAGTTGTAGCTGGTGGAGGTGTAGTTGGAGTAGTTGTAGTTGGAGGAGTTGTAGTTGGTGGAGTTCTAGTTGTTATAGGTGTAGGTGGTGGAGTTGTAGCTGTTATAGGTGTAGTTGGAGTAGTTGTAGCTAGTGAAGTTCTAGTTGTTATAGGTGTAGCTGGTGGAGGTGTAGTTGGAGGAGTTCTAGTTATAGGTGTAGGTGGTGGAGGTGTAGCTGGTGGAGGTGTAGTTGGTGGAGGTGTAGCTATTATAGGTGTAGTTGGTGGAGTTGTAGCTGGTGAAGGTGTAGTTGTTATAGGTGTAGGTGGTGGAGGTGTAGCTGGTGGAGGTGTAGTTGGGGTA
>NW_015122816.1:0-780 GCF_001443285.1 Poecilia latipinna
AAGGAGGTTTTAAGTTATTTTTGGACTGATTTTAGAGAAAGAAAGTCTGATTTTACTAGTCTTAAACAGTGGTGGGACTATGGAAAAGTACAGATAAAACTGCTGAGTCAGCAGCACACTCTCAATGTCACCCGTCACATTACCAGATCTATCAGAGATCTGGAGATAAACATCGTGGAATTAGAACGACTTGGTGAATCCACAGGAAATCGAGAGCATATTGAAGCTCTCAAATCTAAAAGGCTAACTTTAGCAAACCTGCTGGAGAATAAAGTCCAAGGCGCATTGGTCAGGTCCCGGGTCCAGAACATCACAGAGATGGATGCTCCCTCTAGATTTTTCTTTAGCTTGGAGAGGAAGCACGGGCAGAGGAAGCTGATCCACTCCTTGCTGTCGGACACGGGGTGCCAACTGAGTGAACCAGGTGAGGTCAGGAGGAGGGCTGTGGAGTTTTATCGTTCTTTATTTCAAAGCGAATACAGAGAGAACGAGGAACTGTTTAGGGAGTTCTGTGATGAACTACCCCAGGTCTCCGAGGAGACCAACTCCGAGCTGGAGCGCCCCCTGGGGCTTCAGGAACTCCACACGGCCCTCCTCGGAATGCAGGGCCAGAAGTCCCCGGGCGTTGACGGGCTCACGGTGGAGTTCTACAGGGCCTACTGGGATCTTCTGGCAAAAGACCTGCTCGAGGTGTACAACAAGAGTTTGTCCACTGGTTCGCTCCCCTTGTCCTGCCGCAGGGCGGTCATAACCCTGCTGCCCAAAAAGGGCAACCTGCAG
>NW_015122817.1:0-779 GCF_001443285.1 Poecilia latipinna
TTTTTTGATTGACTAGCTAATTAATTCTGGTTCTGTTTGGCTAGCTCATTGCTGGCAATGATTGGCTAGCTGATTAATGCTGGTTCTGTTTGGCTAGCTTACTGCTGGCAATGATTGGCTAGCTGATTAATTCTTTTTCTGATGACCTAGCTGATTAATGCTCGCTCCGATTGGCTAGCTGATAAAATCTTTGTTCTGATTGGCTAACTGATTAATGCTGGTTCTGTTTGGCTAGCTTATTGCTGGCACTGATTGGCTAGCTAATTAATGCTTTTTCTGATGAGCTAGCTGATTAATGTTCACTCTCATATGCTACCTGATTAATGCTCGCTCTTATTGGCTAGCTGATAAATTACTTTATCTGATTGGCTAGCTGATTAATGCTTTTTCTGATGAGCTAGGTGATTAATGCTCGCTCTGATTGGCTAACTGATAAATTCCTTTTTCTGATTGGCTATCTGGTTAATGCTGGTTCTGTTTGGCTAGCAGATTAAATCTAGCTCTAATTGGCTAGCTGAATAATTTGAACTGAGACTGGCTAGCTGATTAATGCTGGTTCTGTTTGGCTAGCTTATTGCTGGCTCAGATTGGATAGCTATTAATTGCTTTTTCTGATGAGCTAGCTGACTAATTGTCGCTCTGATTGGCTAGCTGATAAAATCTAGCTGTGATTAGCTAGCTGATTAATGCTCGCTCTTATTGGCTAGCCGATAAATTATTTTATCTGATTGACTAACTGATTAATGGTGGTTCTGTTTGGCTAGCTAATTGCTGACAAT
>NW_015122818.1:0-779 GCF_001443285.1 Poecilia latipinna
AACGTCCAAGAAAAGAGAAAAGGATTTACAAGTAAGACTGTGAATGAAGATGTGTGTGAGTTGGTGTCAGGGCGGCAGGTCGCGCTAGACTTTTTTTGTTATCCGTTATCTTGACCGACAACATTAAAAAAAAAAAAAAATAATAATAATAATCGGTCCTGTACTATTTTTATCCGTGAAATTACAATCATATTAACATCGGATATTTAGTCGCATTTTTTGCGGTTTAGTTAATATTCACCGTGAATCCAGATCCCATCACAGATTAAGCAGATAAATGCATCTACATTTTTCTCGTAGTGACAAAAACCACTGACTGAGGCCCCAATAACTTTTAATAAATTAAATTAAGCGAATTTACTTAAATTAGCATCAATTCATCCGCTAGGGTCTGAACGCACTTCCTCCTGGTTCCCATCTGCAGTAAAATCTGCGTTAATTCATCAGTCAGTTGGATGTGTCTGATCCAAACAGATCAACTGAACTCTGAGTGTTTTACCCTGCGTGGTTCGGTGTGAGCTTTTACCAGGATTATTATTTATTTGTTTATTTTTGCGTGGTTTCGCTTCTCCGAAACGGACAGATGTTAAGTCTGCAGCTCCTCCAGAGCGCCGCTCTCCTGGGTAACGTGAACCCAGAAGGCTCCATTTGTTAAATCCGCTGGATGAGTTTCTCCCAGCGGTTTCTAAGTCTTCACAGTCCGCAGTGGTTGAGCAGCGGACTGCGCATGTTACAGTCTAATTAACTTTTGCATCGTCATTTATTTCCTCAAGATAAAC
>NW_015122819.1:0-779 GCF_001443285.1 Poecilia latipinna
GGGGGACATGTCCCCCCCAATATTGAAGCCAGGTGGATATGTCCCCCCCAAAAAACTGTACCGCAAAATATTGGATTTTGAAATTTTTTTAACTAGCGTGCTTTTATTTTGAAGGCGCAGCATCGCGTTACGTCACTGTACTCCCCCTCCCCTCTCTGAACTGCTGAGTGAGCACTCAGAAGGGAGGGAAACAGCGACACAGAAGTCAGAAACTTGTGAATGAGGTAAAATGGTCTGTCGGGAATGCTGCTATGAATATTGCTTATTTATAACGTCTTGTTGTCAGTTCACTTTCATATATAGAAACTGAATCTTTTTGGTTTAGTCATCTTAGTCTTGGGATGATCACTCATCCAATATTTAATTGCTAACTTTCTCTAGACGTTTGCTACACTAGCCAAAATGTTTGTTTTTTTTATATCTCATTTCAGTACAATGCCACCACCAACTAAAAGGCTGAAACAGCAGCCGGACTTACTCAGCTTTTTTAAAAAGAGTAACGTCAGTGTGAGTAACAGTCACACAACACACCTGTGTTGCCCTTGTTAGCCCGGTCTGGGCGTGCGTTTTAGGAGGATTTTTTGCGTGGTTTTGCTTCGCCGAAATGGACAGATATTATACCTGCCGCACTCCTGATCATTAGTTAAAACCACAGGGAGAGTTAATTTTAATTCTTAGCAGCGGCTAACCAACTAATTAACTTCTGCACCTTTATTTCCTCAAATAAACTGCTGGCTCCTCTTTTTAGACTATAAATAGATTAACACAACATTGACAAC
>NW_015122820.1:0-779 GCF_001443285.1 Poecilia latipinna
GAAATTAAGCAAAATATCTATTTCCGCCTAAAAAAAAACCAGTTCAATATATGAAGATTCCTTTCAAAGCATGTTTACTACATGTTTTGGATGTAGTAAACAACAGTACACAATCTGACCTTTTACTGTGCCAAGTTTCATGGAAAGAAAGTGAATCACATGAGTTTTAGAGAGGTACTACTTGATAAAAATCTAGGCGGACCTTCCAAATTAGCCATTTTGGCACAATTTGAACTTTCTCAGTATTTTTCTGAAGGTTCTGTTTCAATCATTTATTCTTATCATAAAATAAATAATTATTTATCATAGATAAGTAATTACATCTAATAATTGTTTTTGGAGGTTCCTTTTAAAAATCCACATTGCATTCATTCATAAAAAGAGAAAAACATAGACAAATTGTAATAATCTGAAAATGGAACAGATTAACTCACAATAACATTTCAAATAGAATTATATAACAATGAAAATGCAAATTGCAATGAAAACTAATTTGTCAAAATGATATGATCACATGAAAAAACTAATATATCTCACAATTACATTACAATAACAATGCGCTCTGCGCGTAAAATCATGCAATTCTCCATTCAGACGTTCAAAATTACGCTGGGCAGTTTCTCGGGAACCCATTGGCCAATTTTGATGATTGACATGTCTTTCGAACCGTCAGAGCCAATAGAATCCGAGGGCGTTGACATGAATACGGAACCTAAAGCCATTCACCAATTACAGGGCGGAAAACGCATGTGACGTACATTGACGGAGTTCGCCTCTAG
>NW_015122821.1:0-779 GCF_001443285.1 Poecilia latipinna
GCTTATTCTTGCCTACCCTATTTTATACCCAACACCCTACCAAGATATCTTCACAATGCATATATAAATCTACATAACAGCGTAATATGTTATTTTACATTTTAGAGCTCTTTTAAAGCTCACCAAGAAAAGACATAACTTAAAATCATCATTCAATTCACTCCACATTTTCACACCAATAACTGAAACACATCTAGACTTTATCTGGCTCTTCTCTTTTGCACATTCAAATATAAACAAACCTCGCAAATTATATTTATTCTCTCTCAATTTAAAAAACTTCTAAATACCCAAAGGGAGACTTTTGTTCAATGCTTTATACATTATTTCCAGTATTTTTATATAAACAATATCTTTAAATTTTAATGCTTTACTTTGAATGAAGAGTTGGTTAATGGTATTCCACCTTATTAATAAGCCTTCTAGCTTTTTTTGCAACTTAACTAATATATCAATATTTGTTTTACTTGCATTTCCCCAGATTTCTGAACAATAATACAAATAAGGCATAACCAAAGAGGAATATATAATATGCAAACCTTTAACATTTACTAAATCTTTTATTTTAAACAATATTCCAATAGTTTTTACAACTTTATTTCTAATATATTCTATGTGAGGCTTCCAACTAAGTTTATTGTCTATAATAATTCCTAAAAATTCAACTCCATTTATGCTTAACTTACGTTATTATAGATCCGATTACCAGAGAATACCATGAATTTAGTTTTCCCTTCATTTAATGACAACTTATTATAATCAAACCATGTTTTCAACTC
>NW_015122822.1:0-778 GCF_001443285.1 Poecilia latipinna
TTGCTGTGGCGCTTTACAGCCGCTGTAGTTTCTGAACGTTCAATAAATGACAAACTTGGATTATCTCGTTCATCTGTGACTATATGTAATTCACAACAACAAATACGGTAAGTATGTTTCATTAAGTATTTAACAGACAAATGGCTTCTGCGATAATTATGTGAAATTAAATTAATTGTCTAATATTTTAAAAAAAATAGTTTGGGCATCTCGCTTTGAGCTGAGGTCTGAGAGGCTTTTCCTCTATCAAACTTTTTTATTTGCCTCTTATTTAGTGGAAATATTGATGTTGAGACTTTCTCCAAAATAACCTTTTTCAACCTTTGTAGCTCCACTGTTGAAAATGAGGCTCTAACATTCACAAATGACAGAGAAATAAAATCCAGTCCAACATCTGATTTGAGGTGATTCCTCTGGAACATGTTGGAGGAAAAATATCCCAACTTCAGAAGATGAGCTTTAACCTAACAGAGCTCTGTGGTTCCTCCTATCAGTATGAGAGTCAGGGTAAGGAGGCATCATGTTAGGAAGACGAAGTGGAAGCTGCAGGATCTTCAGAACAAACAGGTCATGATGCTGGGCTACTGATTATCCCTCTACCTGGACACAGGATCAATATAACCAGTTTAAAAACTAAAATGAATAGTTACATGCCAGACATGGAAAACTGGGATGCACTCCATGCCATGAAGTTCAGAGTTTAGGTCTCATGGCATCTCAAGGTGTCAACATTGGGTAGTGGGCTGAGGGAAATACAGCTCTATTTTGCAAGAGCTAC
>NW_015122823.1:0-778 GCF_001443285.1 Poecilia latipinna
TGGTCCCCATGTGCAGAACAGTCTTCGGCTCTGTGGCTCCGGCTCTTCTTCAGCTGCAGAGTTCTTTGTCCATCTCGATCTTGGCTCGAAGCTGCCTGGAGGATCCAACCAAAGATTCCTCTTTTGCACTCACCTTATAAAGGGTTTATCCACCCTTTTGGTGCATTTGCATTGGCTAGCTTTGTTGCTGTGCCTGTCTCATTGGCTGACTGCTTGGACCGATGATCTCATATCCATCACCATCTTTGGACATAACCTGATGTCTGTTCTAATGTCCCCGAGTTGCTCAACAGTTCTCTTGTGTCTGACCTTTTCTTAGGGAAGTTTTAAGTTTAGCAATAAGGCCTTAGTCACCTCCACTCTCCTATCAGTTCCTCTTTCCCCCTGACCTTTCACCTACCATCTACCTCCAACACAACATCAGTGACCTTTAATTACAGTTACACATTTTACACCATTTCAAGTTCAATGTCAAAATCACATTTATAACCTTTTAGTTTCTCTGATTTAGCATTCATTTATAATTTTATAACAACCATTACTTATTAGTTACTCTTATTATAATCATGATGTGAGTTATTACAGACATTTCTGAAAAGAAACCAAGAATAATCCATTATTCTAATTATTTGATATCAAAGTTACAGTTACTTGTTTCAAATGTAAGTATTTCCACAAGTGTAAGAGTAAGTGTAAGTATTTTTATAATCAAACCAACATCAACCACTGGTTAAATCAATATTAATTATTGGCCTAATTATAAGTTATTATTATTAAT
>NW_015122824.1:0-778 GCF_001443285.1 Poecilia latipinna
GCCGTCCCTTATTTTATTTTCTGAAAGGTGGCAACCCTAACCTATTATGGTGGTAAAAGTCAGTCTCAGGATCTTTATAGAAATTCACCACATTGTTCAACTCTGACTGGATGAATAACAGAATCAGTAACTCCAAAGGAAAACGACAACAGTGATCACACAGCGCTCATAAAGACTTGTTGCTCTTCTGAGTTCAACACCTGCCTGCTACCTGTTGCCCCATGACTCAGATTCTTGAGCGTACAGCGCCACCTAGTGACCAAACAGGGAATTTATCACATACTTGCCTCCTGTAGTGCATGGAGACAAGAAGGTGGAAAGAGCAACCTGCTGCTTTTACAGAGAGAGGAAAAAAAGTCAGAGACAGAAACCTTTACTTACTCTGATAACAGAGCACAGATTACAGTTTATATGTTTCCTTGTAAATTATGTAATAATTCTAACAATTTGTTGTTTACCTCTAAAGGACCAAATCAAATCCATGTCATTTTCAAACTATAATGTTTCTTTAAAAACATCTGATCCAGAGATCTGATGGTGAAAAACCATTTTAAATGTGAACATTATCAGATAAACAAGCAGTTTCTCTGGCAAGTTTTTCTCTAGATTTCCTACATTAAGGCTGGAAAAGGAGAAAACTTTATTCTTTTTCTCTGCCTCTTCTGCAGCTGCTGTTTGTGGGAGAAGCTCAGATAGAAACAGTAAAATGAGGACATGGTGACATGATGCAGAAGAGTTCATGTTGCTTAAAGCATTTAATGGACATGTTTCTGTAAGG
>NW_015122825.1:0-778 GCF_001443285.1 Poecilia latipinna
CAAACACACAAAATATTGTTTTTAACTTGCATTGTTTCAAAATGAGCTTCATGTAGCACCGAGGCTTAAATACAATTTCTTAATGTAGTATAGTTAATTATTTTTACGTCTTTCAAACTCCTGCTAATTGATATGCATTACTGATATGCATATCAATTGATATGCACTGTGTCCAGAAAACCATTTTATCCCAATACAGGACAAGGAGAAATCTGTCACAAAAATATTAGTAGACCAATCATTTGTTATTAGATACATCTATTAAATACAACTTAAAATAAAGATTAGAAAACTGATGTTTGATAAATTCTCCATACACAACAGTTTAGTTTCTGTTAGTTCTGTCAAGATGCAAGAAGGGGTGAATTTATATTGGTCAATTGTTTTATTTTAAATATGCTGTAGGAGCCGTAGTTTGACGACTTAAATATCACGTTTTGCGAACAGAGGGGATTAGCTCAGTTTTTGTCGCTTGTTTTTAGGATTTGCAGCGGCTGCAGTACGCCACAATAAAGGTACAATAAAGCTGATAAACAGGTGAAGAACCAAAATAGACAGAAACACTTCTGATTGTTTGCCAAGCCAAACATCCAATAAAAGTTCCACCAAGCCACTACTGAGGCACTGGGGTCAAGTTTCTCGACACAGGCAAAAGAAGGTTCAATTTCCAAACTTATTGATTGTTCTTGGTGATTTATTTTCCTCTTTCACCAAACAATTACAGAGTTCAAACTTCCATTTGTTCTCATGCTACCACTCTTGCTCTGGTAAAAACCAT
>NW_015122826.1:0-778 GCF_001443285.1 Poecilia latipinna
TGGCTAGCTGAATAATTTGACCTCAGACTGGCTAGCTGATTAATGTTGGTTCTGTTTGGCTAGCTTATTGCTGGCACTGATTGGCTAGCTGATTAATACTTTTTCTGATGAGATAGCTATTTAATTTTTTTTTTTTTTTGATTGGCTAGCTAATTAATGTTGGTTCTGTTTGGGTAGCTTACTGCTGGCAATGATTGGCTAGCTGATTAATTCTTTTTCTGATGAGCTAGCTGATTAATGCTCGCTCCGATTGGCTAGCTGATAAATTCTTTGTTCTGATTGGCTAGCTGATTAATGCTGGTTCTGTTTGGCTAGCTTATTGCTGGCTCAGATTGGATAGCTATTTAATGCTTTTTCTGATGAGCTAGTTGATTGATGTTTATTTTTTTGATTGGCTAGCTAATTAATGCTGGTTCTGTTTGGCTAGCTCATTGCTGGCAATGATTGGCTAGCTGATTAATGCTTTTTCTGATGAGCTAGGTGATTAATGCTCGCTCTGATTGGCTAACTGATAAATTCCTTTTTCTGATTGGCTATCTTATTAATGCTGGTTCTGTTTGGCTAGCAGATTAAATCTAGCTCTAATTGGCTAGCTGAATAATTTGAACTAAGACTGGCTGGCTGTTTAATGGGGGATCTGTTTGGCTAGCTTATTGCTGGCTCAGATTGGAAAGCTATTTATTGCTTTTTCTGATGAGCTAGCTGACTAATTGTCGCTCTGATTGGCTAGCTGATAAAATCTAGCTGTGATTAGCTAGCTGATTAATGCTCGCTCTTA
>NW_015122827.1:0-778 GCF_001443285.1 Poecilia latipinna
ATACAGAACCTCTGATTGACTATAACTGTGTCTGTAGAGAGACACTGTCTGTGGTTTATTGGGGTAATCAGTGATGATAGGCATGAAAGTTATCTGGAGAAGGCAAATAAATTTAATATTTTTTCCTTTTAATGTTGTTAAAACTCAGACTGAGCTGCTATTTTAAAGATAAGCAGCATAAGATTATTAAAATCTAGATCTACAGGAACAATCAGACTATTTTTACTCCTCCAGACCTGTAAGTGGAGCTAAACATGGAGAAAGGAACAGGCAGTCAGTCATCAAATCATTTACAGACACTTCATCAAACTGATCTGCATGACTGCAATGCCAGAACGAAGTGTCATCTAAACAAATCAGCTGTTTGCTGAAGACGAGGACAAGATCAACTTCAGTTCAGATGGTGTGAAGTGTGTGTGGAGTAATCAGGTAAGGAGAAACTCTGTTCTAACAGAAACCTGTGAAACTCTGAGCCCAAGACAGGAGAGGCCATGTAATGGAGGAAACACAAGATATTGATTGATATTGGTTCACGTTTAGTAAAGTGACAGTCCGGTAGACTCAGTTCGGTTGAGACCAGAACTCCATCATCTGCTCCTCCTCCTGCTGCTGTGGATCTCTGAGTCAAACCAACCTGTTCCCCTCCTGGCCTGTGGGGGCGCTGCACCAAGAACCACTGAAGGAAATGAGCACAACTTCTTTCTTCATGAAATGTAAACAAAAATAGAGTGGCATGCAGTTGGAGGACTTCTCTTTATCCATCCATCCATTTTCTAAC
>NW_015122828.1:0-777 GCF_001443285.1 Poecilia latipinna
ATGACACTGGACATATAATGGTGCGTTCACACCAAACACATTTGGACCGTCAGGCGCATCTGATTTACATTCAAACTCTATGTGGAGGCGCGTCGAGGGCCTTTGCGGCGCTCTTCGAGCGTCTAGCGCGACGCCATTTGAACCGTTTGGAGCGTTTGACACGTCCAGCGCATCCAATACTTCACATAGACTTTGAATATAAAGCAGACTCGCCTGACACTCAAAATGTGTTTGGTGTGAATGCACCATTAGAATGTTCAGTTCCTATGGTAACAATTACATCATCAGTGATGACATCACTCTTTGATGCATCAAATGAATCTCTCTCTTGAGTGTAGCACACACTGTTTTTTTCAAACCTGTTCCTGTTTCAGACTTATAAGTTATAAGTTATGAATCTTCTCTAGGAGCTGTTTAAATTATTTGAAGGCACAGAATCAGCACAGTACAGGTTCACATTCTCAGGTGAGAGAGACTCACCTGGTATAAAGTTAATTTTTCAGTACTGGAATTGCACCAAAGATAAATTAGTTTCATCAAAGTTTGTCATGAATATGTGTGCATGCCATGTATTCCATCTCAAGTCCAGAGCATACTAGTTTTTTTGTTGCTTTTGCCACCACTAGATGATATGCATTTAAGATATAACGTAAACAACACTATTCAGAGATGCAATGAGTTTATAGCAGTTGTTTGAATTATCTAACCGTCTGTTGATTTGCAGCAGTCCACATTATCAGCAGATATAGAGCGCCCCAAAATAAAATTCTGCTTTGT
>NW_015122829.1:0-777 GCF_001443285.1 Poecilia latipinna
CCAAAACAGGAAGTAGTTCTCAATGCCAGCTGAGGCCTCCTCTGTAATAATTGAGTGTTCCGCCATGTTGTAGTTCTGACATGCTGCTCTGCCCTCTATATTAAAGTGTTCTGCCATATTTAGAACTACAGAGTCTTTGTAGTCCAACCAGCAGCTGTGGCTTCCTCTGCATTCTGTTGCTATAGTGATGAAAGTGCCCTGTGTGTGTCAGACTTATCTATCTTTATGAGACACCCAGTCAGTTGTAATGAAAAAAGCAGTCCGAACAACTGCTTCCCGTTCGGGATCCGTAAGCCCGATCCAAAAACCGTTTGAAGCATATGAGAGGGCTATTTGTCGTCTCATTTAGTACCGCGATTCATATCTGTAGCTTATTCACAGTAATTGCAGTGATGAGAGAAAAATGGTGTGCGCTGAGCTCAGAAATTTTTCAGAAAAGTCTGAAAATGAATGGTGGAGTGCCTGAAGGTACCCTGTCACTTGATTTTACTCTGAAGCACCTTGACAGAAAACCGTCAGCCCTAGAGAAATTTCGAAAAGATTTTACCGGAGCAGGCATGCGTATCAATGTCATGACCGACTTTCATACCGATAGACCAATTTTTGCACCCATGAGAGCGATTTCAAAATTATTTTGGGGTCAAAATTCCACCCTGTTTCTCACTCTAAAAAAGCGGCAGTTGGTGTCAGTTACACTCTGCGTTTCGGCAGTTGGAAATTTCGCTCGTTTTTCGCTTTTTACGTCGCCATCGTAACTCCGATCCCCAATAAAAATAA
>NW_015122830.1:0-777 GCF_001443285.1 Poecilia latipinna
TTTATTCCTATTTCAGAAATAGGAAAATTAACTATCTGCATGTACAATCTACTGACTTACAATTTATATGAGGCAAGAAGCTTCTGACCCACTGTAACAGTTTATCAACCTAACGTAATCTCAACATGCCTGATTAGAGCACCGAACATGCAACAAATTTAACGCTAACTGAAACACGAGCCGTCCCCACCCGTCTTAAGGTCGTCCCCTCGAACGGTTTCCCTCCGCCCCCATTACGTTCGTTCGTCCGTCCCCTGGTCTAACGGCTGCTCCCGCTACCCCCGGTCCCAGTTTACGTTCGTTCATCGTTCGACCACACTCCCCCCCGTACCCCACTACTCTCCACCACCTCTAACTACCCCCTACTCCAGGCGACATTTCCCATATTCTAAAACCCCAAACTTGACATGGAAAGTGTATTTACCGAAGTTAAATGGCCACCTGCTTTTATGTTAACAACCGGGACATCAACTCATGTTTAGCACATAAGACAACTGCAGCTTGATATTTAAAGAAAAAAAAAAAAAAGATTGAGACATAAGTAGCATGACGCCATGAACGGTTAGCTTTCACGCGCCCGTTCAGTTTGACTTGAAAAAATGGCCGGTACTTTGAGTTCGGTAAAATAAATAAATAATAGTAGTACAGCAGTCACCGTGTTTTACTTTTTTAAAACACAAGCAAACGCAGCATTGTTAAAAAAAAAAAGGTATAAATTATCGTGAGACTCCTGAAGTCAACTACAAATATTTCAAAATATTATTCATAGAAAAGAAA
>NW_015122831.1:0-777 GCF_001443285.1 Poecilia latipinna
TTGTAGCTTCTTGGCGCAGCTCCGCCCTCCTGCTACTGGTAGCTTCACCGCATCAGTTCAGCTTTACACCGGCTGATGACGTTGCTGTGATTCACTTTGTCTGGCATTTTTGTGCATATGTTTTGGCAGTTCTGTGATCATGTCAAAGCAGCAACTTATATTAAAAAGTGTTTTATTTCTGTTTGAAAGCTGCCCGCTTCCATGGAAGGACAACAGAAAATCGCTCTTATAAACATGTTATTACTAAAATTACGATACCCTCACTGTGTATCCCTCTGAAAAATGAACCCATTTAAATAAAGAAATCCCTCCATAGTGATACCACGATAGAGGGCGTTCATTTTATAGCGTTAACACCGGTGCTGTAAGTGGTCTGGTATGAAACGGGTGTGATAGAACAACGGTACCACAGCACTTTTAAATTTCAATAATCAGAATACCGACATTGTTTCCGTTGTTTTAAAAGGTTTATGTCAGTCTGCCTTTTCCCCATCGATACGCTTCCCGACCGCCCTGCACCTTAGGGGGTTAAAAAAAAAAGACGTACACATTGCGCAAAACTCTGAAACAGGAGAAGCGGGACATAAAACGGAGCGACGAACTAGATGTGAATTATGGCACAAAAACAGAGAATCCGACGCTGAACAGTGAAAAATCAACACATGATGTGAAACACATGACGATTAGGCGGCGCAGCAGGTGATGGGCGTCAATAAACGCTCATCACCTGCTGAAGAGCGTTTATTAAAATAATTCTAGCAACAGGAAAGAAACTAA
>NW_015122832.1:0-776 GCF_001443285.1 Poecilia latipinna
TGCTTATGCATAATTTTGTATACCATTCTTCTATATTATGCACACATTCACAAACACACCTACTATAATCAAATTCTATGAAATAATTTAATTTTCTTTAGAAATCGAAAAATTATTTGGATGTTTACTCACCAAATTTGAAATTCTTCCAAATTCTTCCTCAAAATATCTAATAAATTAACCTTTTCCTAAATACTTTCACACTCTCTCCTCATATATCTTCTCTCTTTTTCATATTTATGACATTCTAATATAACATGCTCTATGGTTTCATATTTATCACAATAATCACATTTGCCAGTTTTATGTTTTTGAATTTTAAAAAGTGTATAATTTAGTCCTGAATGTCCAAATATTAATCTTATCACTCTTTCCTCCTTTCTATTTCTTCTTCCATTTCTTCTTTCTCCTACATTCTTCTAAATTTTATAAAAACCATCTTCCTGTTTTATCTTCATCCCACCTTTTTTGCCAAACTTTCATCAGTTTCTCTTTAACAATACTCTTTCCTTCAGCTTTACTTATTTTAGCTGTAAAACTAATAGGATTTTTAATTGCCCTCTTTGCCATTTTATCTGCCCTCTCGTTTCCTTCTACCCCAATATGTGCTGGAACCCACACAAATATAACTATTAAACCCATGTTTTGTATTCTGAATAATGTATGAAATATTTCTAATAAAATGTCCATCCTACTATCTGTTTGATTATTTTTTAAACTTAATAATGCAGAGCTTGAATCTGAACATATTATTGTTTTTAATGGTTTTATGTCTT
>NW_015122833.1:0-776 GCF_001443285.1 Poecilia latipinna
CGCTGTCAGAATAGCATACATGCAGTCAGTACTATGCCAGCGCATGTGCATTAAGAAGTCCGACTCTCAGTGTAGTTGTCAGTATACGCAACAAGTTATGATGAAAATAAGTAATTAAATTGTCATAATATGACATAATGTGATAACTAGATAGATATACATGCGTTGTCATGGTTTCAAAGTGTATTTAAAGCAGGTCTGGCTGCAGCTGGAGTCAGCTACAACACATGCCCGTGTAAAACTCACTTAACCATTAAGTCAGGATGCCATACAACTGTTAATAACAAAGTGTATGACGATCTGTCATGATTCTATGTTGTTGATTAAATAAAATCATATGGTAATGACGTGTCTGACAGATACAGCCGTTGTTCTATCACATAGCCATACGCTGTCAAAATAGCATACATGCAGTGAGTACCATGCCAACGCATGCGCATTAAGAAGTCCGACGGTCAGTGGAGTTGTCAGTTCAGCATACGCAACAAGTCATTAAATTGTTTATAATATGACATAATATGATAACTAGATAGATATACATGCGTTGTCATGGTTTCAAAGTGTATTTAAAGCAGGGTCTGGCTGCAACTGGAGTCAGGATGCCATACAACTGTTTTTTTTAAGGTTTTATTAGCTCTAGTTGTTTTTATTTGATAGTTAATTGACAGGAAAGTGGGAAATGAGAGAAGGGGAAGACATGCGGCAAAGGTTGCCTGGTCGGGAATCGAACCTACGACGTCCACGTCGAGGACTAAGGCCTCCATGTGTGGGTTGTG
>NW_015122834.1:0-775 GCF_001443285.1 Poecilia latipinna
TTCACTGACTGTTTTTCAAATGCTGAGGATGATCTGAGAAATGGACCAAAGCAACTGAGACAAAGTGTCAGAACCAGTCATGATGAAAGCTTCTCCAGTTAGAAAATCTATAAACAGTAAAATAAAATCCCATTTGTGTTCAGAACCAACAGAACCAGAAGGTTCTGATAGTGATAAACGTCTGCAGCCCGATAAGGTGACGTTCTGCTGCAGAAAGATCTGACCAGATGTTGGTGAAAATCAGTATATTCAAAGTTAGACCTCAATAAAACACAGAGAAACAAATCATTACCTGTGCTGAATCTGGTTTTTGAACACCTGACGCTTCCTGCTTCCTGTTTGGGAAAAGTTCTGCTCCATCACCAGCTGAAACACACCAACAGAACCTCCAGAACTTCAGAATGTGATAAAACAGATTTAATATTCCTGCTGGGATTATTTTAGTCACAGTTTGTTTCTCACCTTTATGGTTTTTAAGGAATAAAACCAGCAGAACCAGGAAGAGCAGAGAAACTGCAGAACTGAAGGCAGTGAGAAAGAGGAGGAGGTGCTGGCGGTCAGGAGGAGAACTGGATGAGGGAGGAGTAGAGGTGGAGGAAGGTGGAGGAGTGGAGGTGATTCTCCCTGAAATGAATCAAAGTAATAATTTATTTCTTGTCTCCTGATGAAGGTTGAAGCAAACAGAGAAGCTGCTGACCTTCCACAGAGATCCTGCTGGATGGAGACTCTCCCTGACCGCTGATGCTGCACTTATAGAGGCCTTCATCAGAGCTGG
>NW_015122835.1:0-775 GCF_001443285.1 Poecilia latipinna
AGACACAGGGGGCAAACTGAACACAAAAAACTCCAAAAACAAATACACAGAAACACGATCATGACAGTACCCCCCCTTCAAAGGCGGCTACCAGACGCCCAACAGAAAAAGTCCAAAAACAAAAAACAACCCATCAGGGTGGGCGCAGAACCAGGAGGCAAACTCCTCGTGGGGGGTCTGGCGGTCTCCGCTGCTGGCGCAGGAAGCGGAATCCAGGAGGCGGGTCCGGCGGTCGTCGCCGGCGCAGGAAACACAGACGAGGAGGCGGCTCTGGAGGGCCGGCAGAGAGGCCGGCTGGAGGCTCTGGAGGGCCGGCAGAGAGACCGGCTGGAGGCTCTGGGGGCGCACTAGGAGTCTCCGGGGGAGCACTCGCAAACTTGGGGGCGGAGCCACAAGAAACTCAGGAGGAGCGTCCGCAAACTCGGGGGGCGGAGCCACAAGAAACTCGGGAAGCTCAGGAAACTCTGGAGCGGGGGGCTGCTCACATGCAGCGGACGCAGGAAACTCTGGAGCGGGCGGAGACAAACGCCGCCTCGGCGCTGGGACCGGAGGCAGCCGCAGGCGGGGCCCAGGGGCCGGGACCTCCGACGGCTCAGGGCAGCGGCGACGGCTTAGCCCAGGGGCCGGGATCTCCGGCGGCTCAGGGCAGCAGCGACGGCTGGTTCCCACTCCGGGCGGGGGGATCGCCAGCCGCGATCCCCACAGCAGAGCTCCGCCACAAAACTCCTCCAAGGGGACCGCTCCAAAACACCGCCAAGCGCTCCACCGTCTAGTC
>NW_015122836.1:0-775 GCF_001443285.1 Poecilia latipinna
TTAACCATTTTCTAGTGATTGTCTTTTTGCTTGCTGCCAGAAGCATTAACAGCAGCTTTTTATCTTCCAGAGTCCAGTTATCAAATGAAAAGTTTCCTAAATATAGGGATTCACAATGACATGGGATTCTTTCAGTAAATATGTTATTTAGGTGGGAACACATTTGTTCCCTAAATCACCGGACAAGCCCAGAAGATATGGTGATGATCCGCTCCATTTGTTCCACAGAGTCTCCAACATGTGTCTCCGCTGCCCTGGTGTTTTTTCTGAACTGGAGTTACAAAATATCGAACAGAGTTTTTCCAACTGAACAGCCGCCATGTATTGGAGCTCGAGGTCATCCAGTGTAATTTATTAAACTGTTCCCAGACTTCAGTTGAGATTGATAGATTTCCTTCTTTTACCCACTTCTTTCTTATGTAGTCTGTGTCACCTTGTTTAGACAATAGAATACCATTGTACAGTATGGAAACAAGTTTTTTGCATGAACCTGACTTCAACAAGGACAGAAACACATTAAGAAGTCCTGGTTTGGCCGTTTCCCAATTGTCACGTATATTTTGATTGAAATAGGCCCTAACCTGTAGATATCTAAAGAAGTCGTCCTTCTCCAACCCTTTGGACCTCTGAAGTTCCTCTAAACTCTGAAACACCGCCTTCTGGGTAAATGTACGGTAGGTGGTTAATCCCTTTTGGATCCATCCTCTAAATCTCCCATCAATCTTGTTTGGTTTAAAAGCTGAATCAAAGGCACACCATCTGAGTATTCTTATCT
>NW_015122837.1:0-775 GCF_001443285.1 Poecilia latipinna
TATGTGACGGGGTTCTCTTATGCTTGGACAAACAAAAAAATGACTGCCCAAGGCCAGAGATCACTTTAGTGAAGTTTATTCCATTCTTCAAGTGAGCAAAAGGTGGCAGGTGAAAAATATACATACAGGGACGTCCAGGCAGGTTAAAAGCAGACAAAACAACAGTACCTTCAAGGTAAGAGTCCATCACCTTCACTGTGATGTGGCAGGAGTCTAGCCACCGACTGCCTTCCTGTGGCGCAGAGCCCTGCTTTTAAAGCCACAGGCTCCGCCCACAGAAAGACCAATCAAGCAAACACTAACAATTACTTCTAACTCAAATGAACTATTAAAGGATACAAAACAGATCATAATAATAAGGAAAGTAAATAAACTTGTAATCAAAAATACAATAATCAAATTAATAGAACTTATCAAAAGTACAATAACCAATTTCATAGAGAACACTCGGTATGTTCCGATGACGTCATCACCTGACTCCTGATGCGCCACACCCGGAAATAACTCTGCTTGTAAACAAAAACTGGGAAAATGTTTGGAAGTTAAAACAGGTTAGGATGGATACAAACTGAAGCAGGAACACCGCGTGTGCACCCACGATGAACCGCGTCAGTTTAAGCTGGAACGGAAGTTAGTTAGCGATTGTGTAGGTTTATGTATATATGTGTACGCATGTTGACACGGACTCATAATTAAGTCCCAGCTCGTGACGGCTCCTCCGTCACAGACATGCTTGGAAAACCTTCATAGGGTGGTTCAATTGTCAGCCTGACGA
>NW_015122838.1:0-775 GCF_001443285.1 Poecilia latipinna
TGTTTGGGATTTGTGAAACATTTTCCTGATTTGTGAAACTTCAAAAAAGGGCGATTTTACCACTTTTTTTTAATCTTGGTCACACGAGAACTGCTCTATTTCCAAAACTACGACACCTAGACTCTCCAAACGTCGACTGGATTATTCTTAACTAAGAACAGAATATTTAGAACCATGTTTGGGATTTGTGAAACCTTTTTCTGATTTGTGAAAACTCAATGAAGTTCAATTTTCACCATTTTTTTTTTCCATCTGGATCATCTGCTCTAATTAAAAAACTACTACAGCTAGACACTTCAAATCTGGACTAGATTATTCTTATCTAATAGCAGAATATTTAGAACCATGTTTGTGATTTGTGAAACTTTTTTCTGATTTGTGAAACTTCAAAAAAGGGCAATTTTGCCCTATTTTTCTGTCTCGATCACACAGGAGCTGCTCTAATTCCAAAACTACAATACCTAGACTCTTCAAACTTGAACTAAATTATTCTGCTCTAAATTAATAGTAGAATATTTAGAATCATGTTTGTGATTTGTGAAACTTTTATCCGATTTGTGAAACTTCAACAAATGTTGATTTTACCACTTTTTTTGCATCTGGATCACACGTGAACTGGTCTAATTCCAAATCTACAACACCTAGACACTTCAAACCTGGATCAGATTATTTTCAATTTCAATTAAGCTTTTTTCTGATTTGTGAAACTTCCAAAAAGTGCGATATCACCACTTTTTTTTTTATCTCGGTCACACGAGAACTGCTGTAATTCCAA
>NW_015122839.1:0-774 GCF_001443285.1 Poecilia latipinna
ATAAAAGGTAAAATAATATTGTTGAAGTGCCATGAGTTTGATACCATATCTAGTACTGAAAATAAATATATCTTACAGACCATAACAGTAAAACCATATCACTTATTTATGTTTTTAATTAGATTTGATATATTTATTTGTTAAATATTTTTCATGTCAGTGTTAATGTCATGAGGCAGATGACTCCATGACACTTTCAATTTGACTCGTTAGGATTTGACTGAGAACCAGATTTGTTCTTTGTAATCTGTCCAGTAAAACTATTAATCTATAAATCAATAGACAGATCTTTATAAAGATATAATCCATGTTCTTGTTCCATATTGTATGACATTAAAAGAATCTGTAACTTCTGTTTTTCCAATGACAGCCCTGGTTTGCACAATAAATGCAGGGTTTCCCTCAGAAAACTTGCTAAGCCCGGTGGTCAGGGCGTCGAGGCGGCCCACCGGTGGTCAACCGTGTTTCTGTATTAAAAGATGTTAAGTTGACAGGAAATGTAAAAGTATTACTGTGTAATTATATGTTACGGGAAAAGATCTTGAGTGAAATGCTATTTAAACCCACAACTAGTCTAAAAACAACAAATTTGCACTTCTGTTTAATCCAAATTAAGTCAGCAGCTCCGTCAGGCCCCCAAGAGCTTCAGGGGCCCCATAAACAATAATAATTTAAAACAGACCACAGATACATAAATGTAACACTTGTCCTAAGTCAGATTCTGCTCCAGGCCTCATACAGCCTTGGACCGGCCCTGCATGATGAGATAATCTG
>NW_015122840.1:0-774 GCF_001443285.1 Poecilia latipinna
TCATAATATTACATGTTGTAACATTCACCAGCAAAGTTTACACAGGTGGCAATGGCTATTATTTATTTATTTCACTCTGTCAAAGTAAGATACCTCCCAAATCTTCCGTTTTTGTTTTGAAAGTTTCCTAAAGACACGATGTGAGGAAGAAGAGGGAGATAAAGAGAGACGGATTCACTGCAGCACGGATGGATCTCACATCGGATTTTGGACTCGTCGGCTGGAAAATATGAAAAAAACCTGTGTGTGTGTGTGTGTGTGTGTGTGTGCGTGCTATACATGCACAACCTAATATTCTTCAGTATTAATCATTGTTTATTTATGTTTTTATTTATATAAATATGTATTGATAAGACGAGAGCGGTCCATTAGGCGTCTGTCCTTTTATTATGTCTATGTGAGAAACGGCCCGGTCTATGGAAGACGGGCCCTTCGAAGGCCACGAATATGGACGACCCGAAGCTGCCTAGCCGGCGGCTAGCCGCCGCCTAGCCGCCATCTCGGCGTTATGTTGCTTAGCAACCGTGACGACGTGAAGCACAGAGCGCCGAAGGGGAAAAAAAACCGGACTCGAAGTTTGTTTTTTTCCTCTTTATTTCTGTATTATTCTTCACCTTTTGTAATAAAAGTTGTTCCATAGTAAAAAGAAAATCTGTCTGATTCTAAAATGTTTAATGTATACAAGGGATATTATTCATTTTCAAATACTCTCCAGATCTCAGGTAGTAAGACATTACAGTTAAATAAACTATGTTTGAAGGTTTAACTTTAATC
>NW_015122841.1:0-774 GCF_001443285.1 Poecilia latipinna
ACAGCGAAGCAGCTGTGTGTTTGGGACATCCCACTCATGTAAACGGTGGGGATGGACCCCTCCACTCCTTGTAGTAAGTTGTAGATGTTTTTGTGTCAATATATCACACACACAGTCAGTGAGAATTGTTATGAACAAGTAAGAAAATGTACAGAAAGGAATCACCACCGACTATCATCTGCAGTGGTTAATTTCAATGTGATAACCCCCGCTCAGTAATAAAATACTCTGACCCAGAGCGCTGATGAGGAGGAGAGGAGGGGAAGGGGTGAGGCAAAACAGCTGACATTGATTCAATATTGATCAGATGTTGATCAGACATCAGCATTTCAGTCATTAGATTTCAACCACAAAACAACATTGATTCAATGACACAGTTTCAACATTAGTTAATTGGCTAGAATTGAATGGTTGTTTTATAGTTGATCCACCATCAGTTGTCGACCTCAACCAAACATGCAACCTTTGTGATGATAATTCAACATTGAATTAACATATTTTCCAACAAGCCAACAGTGAAGCAGCTGTGTGTTTGGGACATCCCACTCATGTAACCGGTGGGGGTGGTCCCCTCCACTCCTTGTAGTAAGTTGTAGATGTTTTTGTGTCAATATATCACACACACAGTCAGTGAGAATTGTTATGAACAAGTAAGAAAAGGTACAGAAAGGAATCTCCACCGACTATCCTCTGCAGTGGTTAATTTAAATGTGATAACCCCCGCTCAGTAATAAAATGCTCTGACCCAGAGCGCTGATGAGGAGGAGAGGAGGG
>NW_015122842.1:0-774 GCF_001443285.1 Poecilia latipinna
TCCTCCAGAGCGCCGCTCTCCTGGGTAACGTGAACCCAGAAGGCTCCATTTGTTAAATCCGCTGGATGAGTTACTCCCAGCGGTTTTTAATTCTTCGCAGTGGCGTAACGTAACTGCCTCCGCAGTGGTTGAGCAGCGCACTGCGCATGTTACAGTCTAATTAACTTTTGCATCGTCATTTATTTCCTCAAGATAAACTCCCGGCTCCTCAGATGGATTAACACAACGTTTCATTCTCTTTAGTTTTCTCTGGTCTGTAATGGAGACTTGAATTTAACGCGCTATATCAAACAAAGGTTTCGAATGCGCTTCCTAACCAGAAGCTCCAAAGAGTTGTTTAACAAACAATACGAGGTGTTCAATTTATTTTTAACATTGTATTTTCATACATTTATGCTAGGGGTGCACAAGTCTAGTTTTCCAGAGCTACCATCTGCAACTTTAGATGCGTTCCTTCTCTAACACACCTGGACCATTGACTCATTATAAGCCTCTACAGAACTGAATGAGGGAAGTCAACCTTTTGTCTGGGTGTGTTTTAGCAGGGATGCATCTAAAAGTTGCAGTCTGGAGGACTGCACCTGGGCACTCCTGATTTGTACCGTCAATGTGGCCCGTTGAGGGTGGCCAATATGCTGAAGTGGCCCTCGGTGAAATTGAGTTTGACACCCCTGGTCTACACTATGACTAGATAAGGTAAGAAATAAGTTTTAACTAAGAAAAAAATAGGGAGGGAGAGGGAAGTAGGTCATTTATGCTTGACTTTGACAAACT
>NW_015122843.1:0-774 GCF_001443285.1 Poecilia latipinna
TGTGTAACGGGTATTAGATATACAGATGAAATTCCTGCTAAAATATGTTTCACAGTTATCCTGTAATTGGTGGTTTTTGGCGCCCCCTACTGGTTACCTATAAATTGGATGAGAAACCAAAAATTCCACACAGTTGGTTCAGCGCTCTGTTGTGGTAAGTCAACAAATCCGGTTCTCTTCTAAATGGTGTTGGAGGTTTGTTCAGGAGGGTGACTGGAATCTTTGTTGCATTGCACAGAGCCATAGGTTGACCGGTAGAGAGGCTCACTGCGCCATATGTGTTTTATCAACCACTGATTACAGGTAATTATATTTATTTATATTAAATGTCAGTAATTTATTTTGTCAGATATGTGTATCAGTTTGTCAGTTAGTTTGTTATATTTATCAGTTTGTCAGTTGTGGTTGCCATTCTGTTTGTTTGTTGGGTTCTATGGCAACATGACATGTTTCTTTTCCACTAATCCCCAGAGAGCTTTTAATGACTGTTGTTGTATTTATTATTCATATTTTTATTTGTATTCTAAAACTATACGATCAAATGGCCTAGAAAATATAATGTCGGAATTCACTATAATTGTTTGTGAATTACACAGTTGGTTCAGCGCTCTGTTGTGAGCCATAGGTTGACCGGTAGAGAGGCTCACTGCGCCATATGTGTTTTATCAACCACTGATTACAGATTACAGATTGCAATAAATCATCTAAAAACCAACCAACCGGCCTCCGAGTGTGCATAACAGGACGGACGGGTAAAGACAGAGCTGTTACACT
>NW_015122844.1:0-774 GCF_001443285.1 Poecilia latipinna
TGAATCAATAGCCATATTTGGGGGGGAGTCTCTTAAAACAGTTTTCCTTACACTACCACACACACTTAATATACCTCAATATGCATTAATATGGACAGTAGGGGTGTAGCGATACAATAATTTCACGAGACGATATACGATTTTCTGGTCCCCATACGATATGTATCACGATATTTGTTGAGCGATACAATTCGCTACGATTCAGTGCATTTTTACGATTTTCTGAAAGATTTTAGAAGGACAGAGTGATTTTAGTGACATTTTTGTGTTCCATAGACTTGACTTTAGTTAACTGAAAACTGATTAAAAGCACCAACTACACAATACCTGACTGATTGGACAGTCTAACAGTCTGCAGCTGGACAAAATGAGTCAAAAACGCAGTGAGAGAATTAGTTTCTGTCATTTAATTCATGTGGATTTGACATAAAACTCAAAAATTTAAACTAATCCAGGAGCAGAGTGGGGAGATTATCAGCCTCTGTAGACTCCCAATATGCAAATGATTGCACTTATGGTTTTTCTTTTGGACACTGTGGCTGCATTTTGGAGAAAAAAGGCAGCCACAAATGCAGTTTTTTGGACTATGGGGAAAAAGGCTTTTCTACCTTGTCTCCCGGAGTTAGCCGTGGCTGTAAGCTGCTTACTACTAACTGCTAAAGTAGTGGCTCCGCCTCACCCCGTAGTGATCGACTCCCTGCAGCTACGCAGCGCCGCTATTCCCCTGCTTGGATCTCTGAGTAGCTGCCTCTCAGACTGCCAGCATCTCATAGT
>NW_015122845.1:0-773 GCF_001443285.1 Poecilia latipinna
GATACGACACAGTTTGAGGCTCATGAAACCACAAAAGTAGAAGAAAAGCAAGAAAACCTCTGTAGCAAGTGTTGAGAATGAGAATCTCAATCGATGAATCATAATTTGTATTGACACACGGAGCATAAAATCAGCCAAGAAAAGCATTCAGACTTTAATTATTTTATTAAATTTCAGCGCTGAAAGGAGACGCTTTACCATTACATCCGAGAAGAGTTTCTAAAAAAAGTCTGTGCAGCGTCTCAGGAGAAGGAGGAGGGTAGCTGATTATATGGACTGAAAACACTCCCTGAAATCACACCATGTCTCTGTGGCCTGATAAGTTTCTGTTTCTCATGAGGAAATGGGCCTTGGTGTCTAACAGAATCAAAAATGTAACTCTTTACTATGGGCCCTTTGTCTAACAGCATTTGACTCTCTCTCGGCCTTGGTAAAGCATCTCAACATTCCCCCTGTTGAGCTCTAAAGGAGCCCAAAAAGGAGAAGACAAACCCTAGAGTAGACACTGTCCCTTCCGGAAAACATCCCCCGAGGCTCTTACAGATGTTGACATACATATCATCATTTCAGTCATTGATGTTGTCTTTCATTCATGTCATTTCATGTCATTTCATTTCATTTCATTTCAATTTTGGGGGTAAAAACGGACAGGGCAACCCTATGCCTCTTAGGCGGTGGATCGAAACCACAATGTCCCTCTTACAATCTAATAAAGAACACGTAAGGAAATAAAATTTTAAAGAATGTTAGGGTTAAAATTAGAAAAAGAAATT
>NW_015122846.1:0-773 GCF_001443285.1 Poecilia latipinna
CTTATCAGGAGGAACCACATCATAAATTAACCTTGGCACAGATGAGCAGCAGTGAGGAGACATCTCATCTCCCTCAGAGAGACACTAAAACTTAAGGACAAACAAACTAACACAGTACTAACAATAATTGCAATTTAATTAGAATACAATTTAGTTAAAATTAACATGACTTGAACTAGTCTAATTTGTGGTTTTATATTAACTACATGGAGTCTCTAACCTAGGCCAAACGTAATATCAGTTAGTTAAATATAATCAAAACTAGCATAACATTAATTAGAAAATGTTTAGAATGAATGTGTTTATATTGACAATGCTCAGGTATATTCTATAAGTGTTTTATTCTTAAAATCTGCGCTTTGATCTAAGAGGATGCAGAAGTTCTGAACCACTTTGCATATCAGGCTTTATGTCAACTTAAAATTACTGCACTGATCTGTATATGTAGGAATTACATGACAGGGAAATAAAATAGGTCTAAGACAGGTTAACTTTTGGTTGAACTCTGGTGGAAGACTAGAGGCTTTGTTCCAACCAGGAATTAGGAGTAACATCACATTTCAAAGTGGCATAAGAAGAGCTTGCTCTAAATTGCTCTCCCTTGTCTAGATAGAGAAGCACCACATCCCTGAAATTAAACAGGTCTCAGAAGGCAATAAAATTGCCCAAACTGAGTAATTTGAAACTGGGTCTATCCATACAAGGAGAACAACACGCCTTAATCGCATAATTGCATAAATTAAAACAAAGGAAACACCCTTTTGAATAAAAGT
>NW_015122847.1:0-773 GCF_001443285.1 Poecilia latipinna
TAAATAAAGGAGCCTCCCTGAGTTATTTCCATGGAATCACTTCTGTATTCAGCCTGAAAGAGTTTATGGGAACCAGAGAGCAGACCAGAGCCAGACAGCCGAGCAACTGATCCACCTGTACACACTGCTGTAAACACCATCCTATCTGAGCTCTTCACAAGAAACACGCTAAGGTAATAAAACGAAATAACACGGAGACATGAAGCAACACGGTCATATTTTTCTAAAAGCAACAACCTGAACAGCTGAACCAGATCTCTGACACCAGAGCTGCGCTACTGTCAAGCTATGAGGCTTGTTGAGCTCCGTCAGGCTTCGGAAGTAAAAAGTCCGGTAACCTCCCCGTTAGTCTGTGACACTAACGACAATAAACACACAGTATACTTGAAAATTAGGTAAAAACATTGTTCGTTAGAATGTTTAGATACTTAAATAGCACATTTTGCAATGTGTCCGAGAATATTGCCTACTAGCATAAGCTAACGTTAATGTTAGCCACAAAGTTTAAGTAAAACTCACCGTGAATGTATAACGAGGCGAACATCTTAAAACCTTTCTCCAGCTGACTTGTTGGGGCTTCCGGTCGATGTACAAACCTTGGCCAAGCACTGCAAGCACCTAATGTAAATGATATTTGTATTGGATCGGAAACAATCGAGCCGCTTTTCCCCGAACGCGGAAGCTGAGGTGCAAAGAGTCCATTGAGCAAAGTAGGAGGGTATACCGCTCCAAGATGGCCACCGTATTTCCTGCGCCGGAGTGGTCCATGAGGC
>NW_015122848.1:0-773 GCF_001443285.1 Poecilia latipinna
ATTTTAAGAAAGGGTAGAGAAACTGTTAAGAAATGAGAAAGATCGATCTTTGTCTTTAAATGTTTTATTTTGAAGTCCTGAAGCGTTCAAAGGCTGTCACTGGAAGACAGACCAGCAGAGAAGTGAAGAGCCCCGAAGTACAGCTACATACAATTCTTATACACTTAAGTTAAAACCACATCCTGTCTTGACACACAAACACACACACACACACACACACACGCACACACACACACATATTGGAAAAGCACAAGGGGGAAAACTGAAGAAAGTAATAGAAAATAAAAAACAACGTGATGCACAGACACCTACTTTGAACTTTCTTAGCACTCTGTGGTTATCACCTACATTATCTGACCTTGCAAATGCACCTTCATCTTGCACTGTGTGCAAATATGCAAGTATGATACTTGCAAAGGAAATAAAACAGAAACGTCTATAAAAATAAGAATGTAGACATACACTCCTGATCAAAATCTTAAGACCAGTTAAAAAATTGCAAGAATTTGCATTTTGCACTATTGGTTCTTAAGAAGGTTCTAAGTAGAGCTTCACATTGTTAAAGGAAAAAATCAGTGCAAGAGACAAGAACTTTTGAGCAGGGAATTTTCTGAAAACTGCATTTACACTCAAACATGATTTTTTCAGCTGATCAAAAGTTTAAGACCATAGTCTTTAAAAGCCAAAAGCTGTGCAAAAATCTGGATTCCATGTCATTTTCTGTCAAGTCTTTACACTGTCAAGACCTCCTGATGGCAAAAGCAAAAAAGCTC
>NW_015122849.1:0-772 GCF_001443285.1 Poecilia latipinna
GGCTCACAAATATGCTTATAAAAAATGTCTACAATCCAGCTTTTAGTTTATGTATTCATCTTCAGTGAGTTTAATAGATTAATTAAACTCACCTTGCCACCTAACCTGTCACGCTTTGGGTTTGAAAATACGGGAAATGCCGCCTGGAGTGGGAGGAGAGGGCGAATGAACGAACGTAAGATGGGGTGGAGGGGAGGAAATAGACCAGCGGACTGACGAACCGTTAGACCGGGGGACGAACACGGGGGGAAGCAATACGGGATATTTACGACACCTTCACTGGTCACACTCAGAAACTCATCTACCAGCCATGTACGATGCGCTCCGCCACCCGTTTCTTCAGACCGGGATATGAAATTTATTGTGCGGTTCGTCGGTAAAGCTACATTTACACGGTAAGCATCAGCTACTCAGCCGCCCGCCCTGTTCAGTCTATCCGCTCACCTCAGCGCTCTTCCCGCCGTTCGCTTTCAACCAGCAGCCCCGGAGGAGAAATGCTGCCGTACTCCAGGCATTCCCCCAGTCATTTTAAGGATGCTTATTGGTTCCCCAAAAACGATAAAAAGTCGGGCATTATCATCAATCAATAAAATCCCCACGGGCCAATCTTGAAGATTGGACTTTATGCCGCTGAGACTTAGCTTTTGTCAACAACTCAGAGGCGGAAGTGAGAGCTCCGCGCAACGCAAATGAAGTCCCGGCCGGAACACGGTGCGCTAACTAATAAAACATAAATTAACGAAGCTTCGAGGCAGGTAAATTTTCCTCGAGG
>NW_015122850.1:0-772 GCF_001443285.1 Poecilia latipinna
AAGCTGTTTTATGAAATTTTAAATCAGGGTCGAAGGAGATCGGCGGCAATAACGAAACCAAACGCTGTTTCTGCTAGAATTAAATGTGCTCGATTTATTTCCCCACAGATTACAGCAAAATAACATGCATCAAACACTGTTACTGCTAGAACAAATATGCTCGATTTATTCCCCACAGAATACAGTACAAAACACTCTATGACTAAACACGTGATGCTCGATTCATTCAAGTTACCAGCGCTTACCTCGTGAAACTTGGCCGGAGAGCCTTCGGCCTAGAGTCAAGCAGCATCATCAACGTAGCTGGGCATTCGGACGCGATCCACAGCAGACTCTGACCAAAACCGCGGGCTTTTTTGTATTTTATCTCTTAAACAAAGGGATGCCTGCGTGCAAAGGCGGAATGGCCATTTCCATCCTTGCAGGCGAGCCATCCAATCAGAGGTAGCCGCTCTCTGCCCATGAGCCAATCATGGGCTGAGAGCGTGAACCAGCAGACCAATCAGAGCCCAACCCAAGTCAACCAGAGCTAAGCACGCCCTATTCACGTGATCCGTATGAGCTTGCAGCATGATCAATTTGCACCATACTCTGAGCAGAATAAGTTTTATCTAACAAAGAAAGATCTAATTATAATGAACAATAAATGAATAGAAAATAGAACAATAATGAATGATTATCAAAGAACATAAAAGATAATAAAAAGATAATAAGATAAAAATACAAAATACCAGATCATTCCACCCCTTGGTCTTTGATAATCACTTTAGTC
>NW_015122851.1:0-772 GCF_001443285.1 Poecilia latipinna
ATTTTTATCATACAGACATTAGGCTGTTGTTGTTGTGCTATTAGCTAGCTGCTGGCTACGACTTTGCTAGCAAAGCTAGATAACTGAAAAGCTTCTTCCCTGTGTACGAGGCACATCGCCCGTCCAAAACTTATCATCTCCATAATGTCCGATCTTCTAATTTCCTTTGCTGCATAATGTACATTGCATTTATTCTGGCGTTAGGTAAATGTATCTTGAAGGAGACTAGCACTTAAATAAAAGTCCAACAAGGATATTCATTTAGAATTAAAAATAACTTACCCTGAATTACCATGATAGATATAATGTATGTCATTAATGAAGGGGAAAAAAACTCAACCCAGACTTTAAGTTTAGGGTCTGGTTCGCAGAGTATGTAGTTAAAATTTTTCCCCCAATTATTCAATGGGAAAAAATAAACTAACCTCAGTTAAGTAAAATAAAATTGTAAACTTTTGGAATTGTAATGATTTCTTTTTCAAAAACAAATTGTTTTGTTTAAAAAACTTTTTTTTAATTAAATAAATTTTTGTCTTGTGAACTTAAAAAGTTATTTGCCAAACATAAACTTTTATTTGCACTCATCAGAAATCTTTTGTTGTGATTTTAGGCCCTGCCCACCACGTCATGTGAGAATCAGAAGTAAAACTTTGAGTCACAAACAAAAACTTAGAATAGCAAGAAAAGATTTCTGACATGCGCAAATAAGTTTGTTTTGCAAATAATTTTTTCACTTCATGAGACAAAATGTGTGATTTTAATTTTCAAAAAA
>NW_015122852.1:0-772 GCF_001443285.1 Poecilia latipinna
CAGAAAAAGCATTAATCAGCTAGCCAATCATTGCCAGCAATAAGTTAGCCAAACAGAACCAGCATTAATCAGCCAGCCAATCTGAGGGAGAATTAATTAGCTAGCTAATCACAGCTAGATTTTATCAGCTAGCCAATCAGAGTGAAAATTAATCAGCTAGCTCATCAGATAAAGCATTAATCAGCTAGCCAATCATTGCCAGCAATAAGCTAGCCAAACAGAGCCAGCATTAAACAGCTACCCTATCTGAGGGAGAATTAGTCAGCTAGCTAATCACAGCTAGATTTTATCACCTAGCCAATCAGACTGAAAATTAATCAGCTAGCTCATCAGAAAAAGCATTAATTAGCTAGCCAATCAGTGCCAGCAATAAGCTAGCTAAACAGAACCAGCATTAATCAGCTAGCTCATCAGAAAAAGCATTAATGAGCTAGCCAATCATTTCCAGCAATAAGTTAGCCAAACAGAACCAGCATTAATCAGCTAGCCAATCAGAAAACATAAATCAGTTAGCCAAACAGAACCAGCATTAATTAGCTAGCCAATCAAAAAAAACATTAATAAGTTAGCTAATCAGAGCAAGCATTAATCACCTAGCTCATCAGAAAAAGCATTAATGAGCTAGCCAATCATTTCCAGCAATAAGCTAGCCAAACAGAGCCAGCATTAATTAGCTAGCCAATCAAAAAAAACATTAATCAGTTAACCAATCAGAGCGAGCATTAATTAGCTAACCAATCAAAAAAAAAACATTAATCAGTTAGCCAATCAG
>NW_015122853.1:0-771 GCF_001443285.1 Poecilia latipinna
GTAAGCTAGCCAAACAGAACCAGCATTAATCAGCTAGCCAATCCGAAAACATAATAAATCAATTAGCCAAACAGAACCAGCATTAATTAGCTAGCCAATCATTGCCACCAATGAGCTAGCCAAACAGAACCAGCATTAATCAGCTAGCCAATCAGAAAACATAATAAATCAGTTAGCCAAACAGAACCAGCATTAATCAGCTAGCCAATCTGAGGGAGAATTAATCAGCTAGCAAATCAAAGCTAGATTTTATCAGCTAGCCAATCAGTGCGAACATTAATCAGCTAGCTCATCAGAAAAAGCATTAATCAGGTACCCAATCAATGCCAGCAATAAGCTAGCCAAACAGAACCAGCATTAATAAGCTAGCCAATCAGAAAACAGACTTGATCAGTTAGCCAATCAGAGCGAGCATTAATCAGCTAGCCAATCAGTGCGAACATTAATCAGCTAGCTCATCAGAAAAAGCATTAATGAGCTAGCCAATCATTTCCAGCAATAAGTTAGCCAAACAGAACCAGCATTAATCAGCTAGCCAATCAGAAAACATAAATCAGTTAGCCAAACAGAACCAGCATTAATTAGCTAGCCAATCAAAAAAACATTAATCAGCTAGCTCATCAGAAAAAGTATTAATCAGCTAGCCAATCATTGCCAGCAATTAGCTAGCAAAACAGAACCAGCATTAATCAGCTAGCCAATCAAAAAAAAAAAAACATTAATCAGCTTGCTCATCAGAAAAAGTATTAATCAGCTAACCAATCATTGCCA
>NW_015122854.1:0-771 GCF_001443285.1 Poecilia latipinna
TAGACAACATCAATAGCATACAGGCTACTTGTTAACAAGCTTAACGTGCTGTATTGATATTAGCTAGTCATCTTTTAGCTAACATTACCTGCATCCAACAGCTTTACTCAACTCAGTCGGTTACTTTGGGGAAAAAAACTGTGCAAAGTTATTTACGTTTTGCTGGTTTGCTGCCATGATTCTAACACACACTTGCGCAGCATCAGCAGGTCTACTTTGCTCACAGGTGTAAATCCAGCGCGAGCGTCTCAGCGTTAATGTTGCGTTTGAAGGCGGCTCGGAAAAACAGGTTACGACTTGTTAGCAACGGATTAAACTGTTTTAACTGCTGGAAAAGGTGACAGAGGACACGGATATGGGAAGGGCGGGAGCTCCTATTTTATCAAATTTATATAGGAATAACAGACTGTTGGCCATTCCAAGGTAAAAACAATAAACAGCTTCCAGTCCGGGGCCGCTACGGACACCGTGAAAGCTCAAACAAGGTGATGCGGTAAAGTTATCCCACTTTTTCCAACTGCATGCGCCCTAATCAGACGCACACAATGCGTGTTTTCTCCCAATCTATGGGAGAACGGTACCTGATAGGGAAACACGAATCCACATGCCTTCAAGTAGAACTTTTTTTAAACACATGCGCACTCAGTTTCAAAGAACCTAGCACCAACTAGGCGCAGCGAGAGCATTACACGTTTTCGATGTGTGCCGTTACTGTGTAAACACAGATCGTAATTAGAACGTTTTCGTGTAAACGATCCAACAAAAACGGAA
>NW_015122855.1:0-771 GCF_001443285.1 Poecilia latipinna
GCTTGTTATGTTTGGCTAGCTTACTGCTGGCAATGATTGGCTACCTGATTAATGCTGGTTCTGTTTGGCTAACTGATTTATTATGTTTTCTGATTGGGTAGCTAATTAAAGCTGGTTCTGTTTGGCTAACTGATTTATTATGTTTTCTAAATGGCTAGCTGATAAAATCTAGCTGTGATTAGCTAGCTGATTAATTCTCCCTCAGATTGGCTAGCTGTTTAATGCTGGTTCTGTTTGGCTAGCTTATTGCTGGCACTGATTGGCTAGCTAATTAATGCTTTTTCTGATGAGCTAACTGACTAATTGTCGCTCTGATTGGCTAGCTGATAAAATCTAGCTGTGATTAGCTAGCTGATTAATGCTCGCTCCGATTGGCTAGCTGATAAATTCTTTGTTCTGATGAGCTAGCTGATTAATGTTCACTCTGATATGCTAGCTGATTAATGCTCGCTCTTATTGGCTAACTGATAAATTATTTTATCTGATTGGCTAACTGATTAATGCTGGTTCTGTTTGGCTAGCTTATTGCTGGCTCAGATTGGATAGCTATTTAATGCTTTTTCTGATGAGCTAGCTGATTAATTTTTGCTCTGATTGGCTAGCTGATTATATCTAGCTGTGATTAGCTAGCTGATTAATTTTTCCTTCAGATTGGCTGGCTGTTTAATGCTGGTTCTGTTTGGCTAGCTTATTGCTGGCTCAGATTGGAAAGCTATTTATTGCTTTTTCTGATGAGCTAGCTGACTAATTGTCGCTCTGATTGGCTAGCTG
>NW_015122856.1:0-771 GCF_001443285.1 Poecilia latipinna
AGGTACATCTAACAACATTTGAATATTGTGGAAAAAGTCCAACTTTTTTGTCTTTGTAATTTCAGAAAGTGAAACTCATAATATAGGTTCATAACACAGAGTGGTTATGGTGCACAGATATTGTAATTCTGTGTCACAGATTTAAATATGGTTAAAAAGTTGAAATACTGGGAACTTTTGGAAATCAGCTAATTGCTTAATCCAAGCATATTCGCAGAAAGTTGTGTGGTAGGAAACACTTCCCCAGCAGCAGAGAGAACTATGACCTTGAAAAGATTGTCAGGAAATGTTCATTCAAATATTTGGAGGAGCTTCAACTGGATTGAGGTTGAAGTCAGAACATCAAGAGCCTCGTTGCACTGACAAACGTTGCATTCCTCGTGAACCAGAGACTGGACTGCTGATCAGTGGTTCAAAATCCTCCTTTCTAAATAAATTGCTCATTTCATTTGGAAATCAATGGTTTCAAAGTTGAGAGGTACAGAATCCATGTTGCTTGAAGCCCAGAGTGAATGTGTCACAGCCAGTGATGGTTTAGGAGCCAAGTCATCTACTGGTGTTGGTCCACTGTGTTTTCACTAACACAGGAGTCTACCAGGACGTGGAGATGCTGATTTTATTTTCTGAAACACTGAATTCAGACTTTTATCTGCAAACCATAATCATGATCAATTTCACAATATTCAAGTTTTTTAGATGTACTTTGTTGAGGTATGAGCTAATATTAACTGTATATTCTTTATTTTTCTAGAACCAAGTGTGGCTTTAAAT
>NW_015122857.1:0-771 GCF_001443285.1 Poecilia latipinna
GGACTCTGCATTTTATTTCAAGACCAGTCGAGACCGCAACTGTGAAAATATCACTAAACGTACAGCATACTGTCCAGTTTATTTGTTAACATCTTTGTTTTCAGTGGATGCAAAACGCACCGATTAAAATCCAAGCAACTACGTGTTTCTGTTACTCCCCCCTCCCCTTCCCACCTTTCCCTCGTGCGTGGCGCTCCAGGACATGCGCAGTGGTTTCCTCTCAGCGGCAGAAAATGTTTGTCTAATCATCAGTAATATAATAGCGCTGCATAAATAGTAAGAAATCCGATGGCCACAGCTAACTCAGCAGCGCTTCAATTTCACAGCCAGTGGGGAAAACGTCTAACTTTTTTCGTCACTTAGAAAAGTAGCTCAAAGAAGGTAAGCTCCATTGACATGATGTTAGCAAAGCTAGCTGTACAGAGACACATAAGCATTTGTGATGAAAAAAAAGTCACTCACTCCGCTGAATTATTGTGCAGAGGTGTTGACTGACTTGTCGCATATATGGGACAACGCTGTGTCCAAAAGTCTGCAATATAATGATGTGATATTCAGGAACAGTCCGGTTCTTCTGAACGGCTCTTTACTTAGAAAATAGCACTGGAGTGTCACTGAGAGCCGTTCTTTGTTCTTGTAAAGCTCTGCGTACACTGCAGTAGCTATCATTATTTTATGTAATTATGTACATTGATATTTTTTTAATTAACAAATAAATAAAACACAAGAACGAAAGAGCACACAGAGCATGCATGTGATTGAGACCAGGGG
>NW_015122858.1:0-770 GCF_001443285.1 Poecilia latipinna
TATTGTAAGGAAGGTTAAACTTTATTAGACTTTGAGCTTGGTTTTGTATTTTAGTTCTCCGAGCCTAAGTTAGATCAGCGAATGCAACACAGCTCTGGAGGCAGGACTAGTATCGCGAGATTGGGTGTTCATGTTGTTGTTGGTAATGGCTCTCACTGCTCACTGCCCGGACATTGCTAAATGCTGTCTGTGCCAGAGCTAGAGGCCGGAAACCACACAGTTCTTGCGTTGAAACAGCTCAGTTGCCATTGTAACTCATTGTTGCTGGAAGAAGTAAAGTTCATGCAAGAAATCCTTCTTTTTTTTTGTGAATCTTCGCTACCCACACACCTCCGTCACACCGGGAACCAAAAGCACAACAACTGGTGTCAGAAGTGGGATAATCTACAAGACTTCTGTGAGTGAATTCAATTCTAAAGACAATATCCAAGCGCATCCTGAACTAATTACAACTTAAAGACAAGCTACAACTAGCCACAGCCAGGTAAAAGGCAAAGAAAAACCAAGAAAAGAAATCGCGCTGAGACAGTATAAAGCTGCTACAGTACTGCCGAGTAGCACTTCCGGTCCAGCCCTTTAATATAAGAGCATAACAAAATTTCCCAACGGAATAAATAAATAAAAATAAGATAAAATGACAGAGGATTTACAAGGTGCTACAGCAGGCCCTGGAGAGGCAGAGACAGCTCCAAAGTGGTTACAAGCTGTGCTGGAAAATCAGAATCAACAAACAAGACATTTTCAAATGATGTTGGCTCCTGTCCTTTCAC
>NW_015122859.1:0-770 GCF_001443285.1 Poecilia latipinna
CTCATCACCTGCTGCGCCTCCTAATCGTCATGTTTCACATCATGTGTTGATTTTTCACTGTTCAGCGTCGGATTCTCTGTTTTTATGCCATAATTCACATCTAACTCGTCGTTCCGTTTTATGTCCCGCTTCTCCTGTTTCAGAGTTTTGCGCAATGTGCGTGTCGTTTTTTATTTGATTTTTTTTTTAACCCCCTAAGGTGCAGGGCGGTCGAGAAGCGTATCGATGGGGAAAAGGCAAACTGACATAAACCTTTTAAAACAACGGAAACAATTTCGGTAGTCTAATTATTGCAATTTAAAAGTGCTGTGTTGTTCTATCACCCCCGTTTCATACCGGACCGCTTACAGCACCGGTGTTAAAATGAACGCTCTCTATCGTGGTGTCACCATGGAGGGATTTCTTTATTTGAAGGGGTTCATTTTTCAGAGGGATACACAGTGAGGGTATCGTGATTTCAGTAATTACACATTTATAAGAGCGATTTTCTGTTGTCCTTCCATGGAAGCGGGCAGCATCCAGACGGAAATAAAACACTTTTTTAATATAAGCTGCTGCTTTGACATGATCACAGAACTGCCAAAACGTATGTACAAAAATCCTCAATAAAACATAAAATATTTGAAAATGAGACACCAGACAAAGTGAATCACAGCAACGTCATCAGCCGGTGTAACGCTGAACTGATGCGGTGAAGCTACTAGTGGCAGGAGAGGAGCTGCGCCAAGAAGCTACAAACACTGAAGAGGAGGAGAAGGAGAGATGCCATC
>NW_015122860.1:0-770 GCF_001443285.1 Poecilia latipinna
GGTAAATATGGTGCTGAACATAGACAAAAAATAAGGATAGACGCCTCATTTTTTTTCTTCATTGACAATAAAGGGGTTTAGAAAATAGCCAAAATAGCTAAATTAACACAAATAAGTAACAAAACAGACAAGACAACAATGCCAGGGTGTTACATAGGAAGCACAAACAAAATGAAAAGGAAATATATAAATAAAAGGTTAACTCAGAAAGATGCTAAAGTGAGAGCACATATCCACTGTCTTAATGGCTTTTCTATTTTTTGAATACTGGAGAGATGTAATATATTGTTTGAATTCCTCTTTAAAGGCTGAAAAGCAAGGTTTCTGATTTGAGAATTTAGATTTATGTATATGATATTTTGCGACTAATAAAATTAGGTTGATAATATAAAAATGTTTTGTTTTATAAGTGGGATAAGAGAAGAATCCAAACAACATATTGATATAAGTGAGGGAAAAGTCATCAAGAATTGTTTGAGAAATAAACGTACAAAATACATGAAAAATAGCATGACTAGAATAAGTGACAGAGAGAGATAGACGCCTCATGGACCGCTCTCGCCTATTGTCGCTGACGAGATTTAGGGCGGCCATCTTGGAGCGGTACTCCACTCCACTTAGCATTATGTGTTTAGCAGGCACAATGACGTTCACCGCATTTAATCGATCATGACGCGCTTTTTTGTTCCTAGAAACCATATTCAAACATCTATCAAAGCTACATTTATAAACAATTGTATTATTTAAGTATTTTTTTAATACATAGTTCA
>NW_015122861.1:0-770 GCF_001443285.1 Poecilia latipinna
GGATTTCCGGCTTTTGACCAAACGGTCCGCCTCAACCAAACTGTAGTCTCCGGGCTAGACCGGAACGTGTCGGCGGCGACACATCTAAATTTGCAGTACCGTAATTCCGCCACACGTAGCGCTATCTGAAAAATTCCAACGGTTTCTGAAAGGGGAGACGTTGCACTTTCCAGCAAATATCGGGTTAATACGGCAACTTCACAGCTGCAGCTGCAGAGAGTGTAATTAATCCGGGGGCACTTGTTTAAATTGCGAAAATAACTTGCTGGATATTGAAAGTTCCGGTTGTTATGGATACATGGGTAAGTATATCATCTCACAGGACATTTAAAGAACTACTTACAATTAAAATAAGGAAGGTTTATTTAGTCAGACGTTTGAAACTTAGACGTAAAGAGCTCCGTCTGGGGGCCAGACTTCCAAGCAAAGCGAGCATTGGACCAAACGGCCTGCCTCAACTAAACTGTAGATAATAGACAAAGATGTCTGCCAATCAGAACTCTAGCTTCCGTGTTCTTGACCAATGACTGTAAAACGTTTTGTAGAAAAGAAGTCCATGCGTTCGGTTAAATCAAATGCGATATGAATGAAGATGGAGTTTGTTTCACCCGGTAAAGAAACACGTTTACTTGAGAAAGGAATTAAAAACAAGTGGCGCTGGGCAAAGGAAAGGGGACAAGACGGGAAGCTGGTGGAAATTTTTACAAAATGGGGGCGCTGGGATTTCTTTGGGGGCGTTTGGTCGAAGATAAACTTTACACCTTACAATC
>NW_015122862.1:0-770 GCF_001443285.1 Poecilia latipinna
CCTTTCGTTTTCCTGGTGGTCACTTTTTCCTTCAGAGCTTTGTGGGGTGGATGTGATGGTTTAGCCTCATTGTTGATGTTTGAAGGTGGGTTTTCACTCAGAGGCTCAGGCTGGAGTGCAGAAAATCTGTTTTTCAGTGGGATTCCCACGGAGTCTGAATGTTTTGAGGCTTGGGCTGGTCGCTTTGTCCTTGGGGTCGGTGGAGCCGTTTTGGTTCCAGCTGCTTGTTTGCTATTCTTTGGCGGAGCAGGTGTTGAAGTTGAAGGTGGGTTTCGGCTCAGAGCCGGCCACGCTGTTTCGTCCAGGTGAGGGGTTCTCCCCGTTAGTCGTCTCATGGGATCTGCAGTGTGAGACTTTTGTTTCGGCTTGGCGCCCTGAGCGATCCAGGGTGAGCTGCTTGGTGCGGGGTGTACGACCTCTCCGCTGATTTGAGGAAGAGTTGTTTCATTTCCACAGGTAGCGTTGATCTCAAAGTTCACCTCCAGCCGTTGAATCTTCGTTTCTAAAAACTGAAGTCGTTGTAGAATACTGTTAATGTCCTTGGGGTCGGACGGGGGCATTTTGCCCTAGTTCAACTTGGAGGTGAAGAAAAGTAAGGTAAAAATAAAATTGAGAAAATCTCCCGGTCCTTAGGTTTGAAGTAATCCAGTTATGATGTCGATAATGTAAATATAACCATAAAAATTGTGACTTTAAAAATAATTCACAGGCAAAGTTATCAGTAAGGACGGGAGAGAGCAGGATAAGCTGTTCCTCCTTCAGCTGCCAGA
>NW_015122863.1:0-770 GCF_001443285.1 Poecilia latipinna
GTGGATGAACTTTTAATATTGCTGTGTTAGTCCTGCAGTAAAGATTGGTTTTTAAGGAACAAACAGAAAACCTGATCATCTCCAGATAAAACTGTCTTCATGTCTCTTTCCTACCATCCTGGCTCCGACTTCCAGCACAGAGCTGAAGTCAGAATCCACTGAGGGTGGATCAGGGATCCTCCACAGCGGATCATTTCATCACCCCTGCTGCTCTCCAGCCGAACATGATGAAGACGCTCCCTGTCATCACAGTTTTGACCTCCAATGATTCTCTTCTGCAGAGAAACATCTGAGTTCACTGAAACGCCTGAAGGAGAAAAAGGAGGACTTTACTCAGAAATCAAGAGCAAACATGGCTGCTGGAACAAGAAGGATAAAAAGCATCACAGTTTATATGCAAAGAAGTTTCAGTCTGAAACAGAATCAGAGGGAAGTTTGAGAGTCACAGAGAGCAGCAGCCTCCCTGGAACCAGTGGACGTGTCTCCAGTGTCCCCAGTGTCTCCAGTGTTTCCGACTCACCCAGCCCCAGCAGCAGCAGCAGAACCTTCAGCAGAGCCATTGCTGATCCAGCTTCCTGTGAATGTCTGCAGTCCTGCAGCAGCTTTTAAACTCTGTTCACAACTTCCTGCTGGAAAGAAAGCCACCAATCACAGGACAGACACCGATCTGTCCAATCACAGGACAGACACCGATCTGTCCAATCACAGGACAGACACTGATCTGTGCTGTCATCTGCTTACAGAGGAACTTTAATAACTCACTGTTCTAA
>NW_015122864.1:0-770 GCF_001443285.1 Poecilia latipinna
AAACCCTCTCACATTCGCTATCAAACCCTCTTCCACGTACTATCAAACCCTCTTGCACGTACTATCAAACCCTCTCACATTTGCTATCAAACCCTCTCACATTCGCTATCAAACCCTCTCACATTTGCTATCAAACCCTCTCACATTCGCTATCAAACCCTCTTACACATACTATCAAACCCTCTCACATTCGCTATCAAACCCTCTCACATTCGCTATCAAACCCTCTTACATGTACTATCAAACCCTCTCACATTCGCTATCAAACCCTCTTACATTCGCTATCAAACCCTCTCACATTTGCTATCAAACCCTCTTACACGTACTATCAAACCCTCTCACATTCGCTATCAAACTCTCACATTCACAGTCAAACCCTCTTGCACGTACTATCAAACTCTCTGAGAGTTTGATTGCAACGGAAGTTAACTTAAAATTTCAGTTTCTGATTGGACCCCAGGCAGGCTTTTCAAAATAAAAGCGGACCTGCGGTGTATGTTTGATTCATGTTTCTCTCCTGCGGCTTTAAAAATGTAAAACTTTGTGTTAATTGATTGGCTAGAGCCATAAATAGGAAATATTTAAGTTATTTGTAAGATGGTTTATTTGTATTTTATAAAATGTAGTTAGGACGATTGATATTTGTTTAGGCATTTTTATTGTGCAATTTAGTTTTATTTTGAAAGGTCTAGGGAATGAAACAGATATTGGATCTATTGCCATAACACTAAAGGAAATCATGTATCTGAAAATAAATTAAAACATATTAT
>NW_015122865.1:0-770 GCF_001443285.1 Poecilia latipinna
CACCGACGCGTCGGCGCATGTATCAAGCCCATAGACCAACACTCGTGTCGGTGCGCGTATTGGTTTCAGCAAGTCACGTGACCAATACAGGAACTGTTTCGAAATGACGCTGGGTGCCAAACTGTGTTTATAAGGAAGCGAATCTGTCAAAAGCATTTGCCAAACGAATTCTTGATCTTTTACATTGTCATCTATGGAGCAGCTTCAAACAAAATGTTTCCGCAGTGTGGGACCATTTTGATCTTATGTTGGAAAATAAATTTGTTTTCATTTTTGTCATTTCATCCGGTTCTTGTCAGTTTCTACTTGATCTATCTGAATCCAAATTCAGCTGAAATGGACTCTTAGTTTACTTTCATATTATGTTCTGCAGGTTAAGTGTCGCATGTTTGACTAAACTGTCTTATTTAAATAAATCCACATTTTCAATGCTGAGGCATTATGAGGCCAGGCATGAGAATGAAGTCCCAGATACACCTAGAATAAACTCAGATATAGGCTACAGCCATTCTACAAATTACTCAGTTGCTTTTTATAAATTATTTCATATACAGTGAACCCTCGCTGTAATGCGGTTCACTTTTCACGGTATCGCTGCTTCGCAGGTTTTTTTGTGCAGTTTTTTTTCCTACAGTGTTGTTCGCCCTGCTTGACTGCTGGTTGACTGACCATATGATTGGTAAAAACAATCTCCGCGCTACCTGAGTGCCAATAACGTTACGGTGTTTAATACAGATTGGCCACTCAGGAGATGGAAACTGAAACTTTCA
>NW_015122866.1:0-769 GCF_001443285.1 Poecilia latipinna
AGGACCAGTCTCAGAGTCAGGACATGTCTCCAAGTCAGGACCCGCCTCTGAGTGAGGACCGGTCTCAAAGTCAGGACCTGTCTCAGAGTTAGGACCTGTCTCAGAGTTAGGACCTTTCTCAGAGTCAGGACCTGTCTCAGAGTCAGGACCTGCCTCGAGTCTGGACCGATGTCTGAGTCAGGACCTGTCTCAGAGTCAGGACCTGTCTCAGAGTTAGGACCTGTCTCAGAGTCAGGACCTGTCTGAGAGTCAGGATCTGTCTGAGAGTCAGGACCTGCCTCGAGTCTGGACAGATGTCTGAGGTAGGACTTGTATCAGAGTCAGGACATGTCTCTTAGTCAGGACCTGTCTCAGAGTCAGGACCCACCTCCGAGTCAGGACCCGCCTCCGAGTCAGGACATGTCTCTGAGTCAGGACCTGTCTCAGAGTCAGGACCCGCCTCCGAGTCAGGACCCGCCTCCGAGTCAGGACCAGTCTCTGAGTCAGGACCAGTCTCTGAGTCAGGACCCGCCTCCGAGTCAGGACTTGTCTCAGAGTCAGGACCAGTCTCCGAGTCAGGACCCGCCTCCGAGTCAGGATCCGTCTCAGAGTCAGGACCTGTCTCAGAATCAGGACCTGTCTCAGAGTTAGGACCTGTCTCAGAGTCAGGACCTGTCTGAGAGTCAGAACCTGTCTCAGAGTCAGGATCTGCCTCGAGTCTGGACAGATGTCTGAGCAGGACCTGTCTCCGAGTCAGGACCTGTCTCCGCTTCACGACAGACCACTGAGT
>NW_015122866.1:7214-7709 GCF_001443285.1 Poecilia latipinna
TCTGATTTTTGAAAACTCAATAAAGTTGGATTTTCACAATTTTTTGGCATCTGGATCACACTAGAACTGCTCTAATTAAAAAAATACAACTCCTAGACTCTTCAAACCTGCACCAGATTATTCTCCTCTTCAAGCTGGATATTTAAAACCATGTTTAGTATTTGTGAAACTTTTTTCTGATTTGTGGTCATGGTCACACGAGAACTGCTCTATTTCCAAAACTACGACAGCTAGACTCTCCAAACTTCAACTCAATGAAGTTCAATTTTCACAATTTTTTGGCATCTGGATCACCATAGATCTGCTCTAATTAAAAAAACTACAACTCATAGACACTTCAAACCTGCACTGGATTTTTCTGCTCTAATAGAAACCATTGAAACCATTTGAAACCATGACTGTGATTTGTGAAACCTTTTTCTGATTTGTGAAACTTCAATAAAGGTAGATTTTCACCATTTTTTGCATCTGGATCACACTAGAACTGCTCCAGTT
>NW_015122867.1:0-769 GCF_001443285.1 Poecilia latipinna
TTTTTTTTTTAAATCTGTTCACTGCCTTACCCTTGACTCTTTTCGTTATATTTAATTTTTTGTGTTTCTTTATTGTTCTTGTTAGCCATAAAGTGTAATTTTTGTTCACAATTTGGCCAGACTTTCACACACCTCTCCAAAAAAAAGAAAAAAAAAAAAAAAGAAACAGTGTGAAGTGAGAGATGAGACAGTTTATTTCCATCTCAATGTGAGGTTCCTGCTCTCCAAAAGGGTATTCAATTCAACCTGCTGCTGTTACACCATTGAAACACCAAATGAGCCAAATTGGCTCTTTGACTATCCCACCTGAAGGCCTAACATTGCACTGCTCCCATGTCCTCAGGCCAAGCTGTGGATGTGTTTGAATTTAGTTGCTGTGCTATCAGATACACTAATCAACACAGAGAGAAGCCAGGTGTGAAATATTTGCCGAATTGTCTTGGGGGAGGGAAAAAAAAAAAGATTGAAGATTGTGGATTTTCCCTTTTAGGTGTTTTTCTCTGTGTGGAAAATGGCAGCCATCATCATTTTAACCAGTATTGTAAAACCTTGAGGTTTATTAAAAAGAATCGTTTTGAAAACTGAAAAGTTTAATCTTTTCCACAGGTTTTGCACCTCTCTTGGATTAAGTTTTCATTTTTCTTTCTGTACGAGTTTAAGAGTTGTAATACGATCATCCAACAAGCTGTACCAAAAAAAAAAAAAAAAAAAAAAAAAGAAAAATAACAGTAGTGTTCACACCATTTAGCAAGCAAGAAGAGATTACACT
>NW_015122868.1:0-769 GCF_001443285.1 Poecilia latipinna
AAACAGTGATTCTTGAGAATAGGGACAAAACAGGGATAAAGCACAAAATCTGAATAAAATATACACAAAATATATTTTTTTCAAATATCTGACTCAACTAACCTGGGTCACGTGAGCACAACAATGTATATTTTTCTTGTGTTTGCTGAATATTTTTTTTATTTTAAACATTGTAGTCGGTGGATGATGCCTGTAAAATCCCTTGTCCAGGAGCAGAACTCAACACATTTTAGTATTTCTTTAAACAATTAAAGAAATACTAAAATTATATATTATGACAATTAAGTATGAGTAGTCATATAAATAATTATAAAAGTATCAATAAATTGAATTAAAAATAATTTTTATATATTTTCCAATTCCATTGAAATCTGTCCCTAGTTTTTGTCAACACCGTCAGACATAAACAGAATGTAAAAAAACATCAGGCATTATTGGGGGGCACCAGAACTTCTGAGGACCCCATGACCACTTCCCTTCTCTTCCTTTGCTGAGAGCTAGTTAGCTCTGGTTAGCTTATGTTATTCTTTAGTTTTTTCTTGTTTTTATTCCTAAGTTGTTTGTCACAACCATGATGTGTCAACACCATAACTGACAATTTTCAAAACTTTGGTGAAATTTTGTGAAATAAAAGCTTAATTTTGGTAAACTGTAAAGATTTCATGGACCTGATGAGCTACAATATGGCCTCCTTCAGAATAACGTCATATAAATTCAGGTGGTTTGGCTTTTTTTAAACTCCGACAGATGTCAACTCCATCAGAGTTTT
>NW_015122869.1:0-769 GCF_001443285.1 Poecilia latipinna
TTTTTCAGCTGGCATTCAAAGTTTCAGTTTCCATCTCCTGAATGGCCAATCTGTATTAAATACCGTAACTTTATTGGCACTCAGGTAGAGAAGAAGCGCGGAGACTGTTTTTACCAATCATACAACACTAGTACGCAGAGTACTGTAGAGGAAAAAAAAAAACTTCAGAAAAAAATCTGCGAAGCAGCGATACCGTGAAAGGTGAACCGCGTTATAGCGAGGGTTCACTGTATATGAAATAATGTATCAAAAGCAACTGAGTAATTTGTAGAATGGCTGCATATCTTAGTTTATCTAGGTATATCTGGGACTTCATTCTCATGCCTGGCCTCATAATGCCTCAGCATTGAAAAGGTGGATTTATTTAAAGAAGACAGTTTAGTTAAACACATGCGACACTTAACCTGCAGAACATAATATGAAAGTAAACTAAGAGTCCATTTCAGCTGAATTTGGATTCAGATAGATCAAGTAGAAACTGACAAGAACCGGATGAAACAACAAAAACGAAAACAAATTTATTTTCCAGTATAAGATCAAAATGGTCCCACACTGCGGAAACATTTCCTTTGAAGCTGCTCCGTAGTTGATGCTGTAAAAGATCAAGAATTTGTTTGGCAAATGCTTTTGACAGATTCGCTTCCTGATAAACACAGTTTGGCATCCAGTGTCATTTCGAAACAGTTCCTGTATTGGTCACGTGACTTGCTGAAACCAATACGCGCACCGACACGGGTTTTGGTCTGTGGGCTTGATCCATGCGTCAACG
>NW_015122870.1:0-769 GCF_001443285.1 Poecilia latipinna
TCCTGCCAATAGGGTACCATAAAGGCACAATCCCAAAACACATGGAAGTGACCCGCTCTGTCTTTTCCGCATTTCCTCCAACACCTTGTATCTTGGTATTTTCTTCGTGCTGGTGTACTGAAATATCTTACAATATTCTTCCAGCCAAACTCTCCACGAAAGGGAACAAGATGTTTTCCACTGTTGCCCACATATCTCCTCCCAGTTCTCCTGTGAAAACCCTCAATTAGCATCTTTTTCCCATCTTGCTTTTATGTATGTTGTAATAATTTTCTTCAAATTTTCCAATCCTGTGTACAGTTTTGAAATTATTTTCTTTCCTAAGTTTGATTCATTTGCTGAAATAAACATCTTAATTATACCAGATTCAAACTCAATTAAATTTATCCATTTAGTAGTTCCTCCGTATAGTGCCTCAATTGTAAGTACCTGTAGAGATCCTTGTTGTTTAATTCATATTTATTCTTTATTTCTTCAAAGCTTTGTATAGTATTTTTCTTAACCATCTCCCAGAATATCTTTGGACCCTTTTCCCATTTACTAAATGTTTTGTCTGTTACATTAGGTTTAAAATCTGAGTCATGCGTTATCCACCTTAGTAGTCTACTCTGCTCTGTCTACCCATATCTTAAAATAATTTCATTCCATATGTCAAGAGATAATCCTAGCCATAGATTCGACTCCTCCCTAAGGTGTTTTCTCAATTTGTTATCATTTATTATGGCTTGTAGAGGTATCGTGGGTGACATAGCACATTCTGTATCTTTCC
>NW_015122871.1:0-769 GCF_001443285.1 Poecilia latipinna
TGATTGATTTTGATTGACGATAATTTATTTTGGATCAGGTCAACTCTGTTAAGTTCCCCATCTGCTTTAAAGTTTTACTGTTACTTTTCAAAGGCGACTCCAGACAGACAAACTGATGATCAATCTCACCAAGCTGAGATGGCAACTTCTCCAAGGTCTGTTCCTTCCTGCCAGCAAGTTTCAGGAACTGGAACTGAGCTGTGGTTCTCAAGAAGAATCACTTCCTGTCTGGTTCTGCCCACACAGCATCTGAGTCTGAGTGTTCACAGCAAAGCATTTCATTGTATGAACCGATCAGCCTCTCAATGGCCAGAATAGCTGCCAACATTTCCAAAATTTCAGGATATGTGAGGTACCTGTCAGGTCCAAAAAACACAAATCCTGTTATCAAAAATTAAATTATGTGCATTTTAAACATTGGCAAACCAACAACATGGACAGACTCAGGGTTTTCCTTCTCCCAGGAATCCATCATTTATCCAGATGCAAATGTCCCATTGGGGCAGGAGGGCTGACCTTTGCCCAATCTTCTCATCGATACCAGATCCAAACTCTATTTGGATTGAATTTGCAATTTGGAAGATGTGCAAACATAGACTCTAAGAAAGATAGCACAGCACACAGAGCAAAAAGCAGAGCAGATGAGGGAGGGAGAATAAAAACCATCAGCTTCACAGAGAAGAGGAAGAGAAAACCAACCCACTGTCAGGTTCACATGATCATATTCACTTCCATTCTTAATTTATGAGTTTAAAGTTGTTCATTTGAG
>NW_015122872.1:0-769 GCF_001443285.1 Poecilia latipinna
AAGTAGCTCAAAGAAAGGTAAGCTCTGTTAACATGATGCTAGCAAAGCTAGCTGTATAGACACATAAGCATTTGTGATGAAAAAAAGTCACTCACTGCCTGAATTATTGTGCGGAGGTGTAGACTGACTTGTTGCATATATGGGACAACGCTATGTCCAAAAGTCTGCAATATAGTGAGGTGACATTCAGAAACAGTCGATTCTTCTCCACGGCTCTTTACTTATTAGATAGGACTGGAGTGTCGCTCACGGAGAGCCGTTGTTCTATCAGATAGCCATACGCTGTCAGGATAGCATACATGCAGTGAGTACCATGCCTGTGCATGTGAATTAAGAAGTCCGACCGTCAGAGGAGTTGTCAGTTCACCATACGCAGCAAGTTATGACGAAAATAAGTCATTAAATTGTTTTCAATGATAACTATATAGATATACATGTGTTGTCATGGTTTCAAAGTGTATTTAAAGCAGGGTCTGGCTGCAGCTGGAGTCAGCTACAACACACGCCCGTGTAAAACTCACTTAACCGCTAAGTCAGGATGCCATACAACTGTTAATAAAGTGTATGGCGATCTACGTCATGATTCTATGTTGCTGATTAAATAAAATCATATGGTAATGACGTGTCTGACAGATATAGCCGGTGTTCTATCACATAGCCATACGCTGTCAGAATAGCATACATGCAGTGAGTACCATGCCAGCACATGCGCATTAAGTCCGACCGTCAGTGTAGTTGTCAGTATATGCAACAAGTTATGACGAACATA
>NW_015122873.1:0-769 GCF_001443285.1 Poecilia latipinna
GGTGTCCCTGTATCATCCTGAAGTCAGAAAAGTACCTGGTAAGGTATTGTTTATGCAATCTGAAAGATTTGTTAAATGTCAAATGTCAGCAATTTTGATTGAGGTAGCACATATGTGGTTTACAGAATTTTTTGCCAACATAATATGTTTTAATTTATTTTCAGATACATCATTTCCTTTAGTGTTATGGCAACAGATCCAATATCTGTGTCATTCCCTAGACCTTTCAAAATAAAACTAAATCAATCGTCCTAACTAAATTTTATAAAATACAAATAAACCATCTTACAAATAACTTAAATATTTCCTATTTATGACTAACATTTAGCAAATCAATTAACACAAAGTTTTATATTTTTAAAGCCGCAGAAGAGAAACATGAATCAAACATAAGTCCGCTTTTATTTTGAAAAGCTTGCCAGGGGTCCAATCAGAAACTGAAATTTTAAGATAACTTCCGTTGCAATCAATCGCTGTCAGGGAGTTTGATAGTACGTGCAAGAGGGTTTGACTGTGAATGTGAGAGTTTGATAGCGAATGTGAGAGGGTTTGATAGTACGTGTAAGAGGGTTTGATAGCGAATGTGAGAGGGTTTGATAGCGAATGTAAGAGGGTTTGATAGCGAATGTGAGAGGGTTTGATAGCGAATGTGAAAGGGTTTGATAGTACGTGTAAGAGTGTTTGATAGCGAATGTGAGAGGGTTTAATAGTACGTGTAAGAGAGTTTGTAGGTTTTGGCCTATGGGGCCTCTCATATAGGTCTGTTAAT
>NW_015122874.1:0-768 GCF_001443285.1 Poecilia latipinna
GGAAAAAATTTTGCCGGAAATTCCGTAAAAAAACAGAAAATGTACTGGCAGAAAATTACCAGGACATTTTCCAGTTTTTTTACGGAAAAAATGTGAACTAAAATACTGTTAAATTACAGGAAATTTTTGAGGGAAATTCTGTAAAAAAACTGAAAATATCCTGCAAAAAGTTACCAGGTCATTTTCTGTTTTTTTTCTTCCAGAATTTCCATCAAAATATTTTCCATAATTTAACAGTTTGTCAAATTTACCAATATTTTGTCAACCCAAAACTGAAATTATGTCTTTTTACTCTGTCTTGATATATTCACAAACTTTTTTAAAAACCTTGGACATTTCCAAATACTTTTGTCTTCCAAACTATTGAAGTCTGTATTTTATAACATATGTTAATTATAGAGTCAAATATATTAAAGTTAATTTATTTAATATATTCTTAACATAACTTTGAAACAAAACTAATTTCTAAGTCCACAGGAAATGTAGTTGTAAAACACAAAACACTGAGTTTGAAAGTAGCTCATGCAAAATGATATAAAAATGAAACCATTCTACAATTTGCAGACTTTATTTTGCAATTTAAGACCATAAATTGACGTCATCTAGTCTTTATAACTAACCTTTGCTATTATACATTAAGAGCTAAACATATTCTTGAGCTTGCTAATGTTTATCTTCTGTACATCACAACTAATTTATTGTATTTAACTATACAAACTTTCAACTTATAAATTAAATGTAAAGCAGTCTTGACTCTAGTCTTTGAAA
>NW_015122875.1:0-768 GCF_001443285.1 Poecilia latipinna
GTTGTTGGAGCAGCTGTGGTTGTTGGAGCCGCTGTGGTTGTTGATGGAGCAGCTGTGGTTGTTGTTTGAGAAGCTGTGGTTGTAGTTTGAGCAGCTGTCGTTGTTTTTGGAGACTCTTTGGTTGTGGTCGCTGCAGCATTGGTTGATGTCTGAGCAGCTGTGGTTGATGTCTGAGCAGATGTGGTTGTAGTTGGAGAAGCTGTGGTTGTAGTTGGAGCAGCTGTTGTTGTTTTCAGAGCAGCTGTTGTTGTTTTCAGAGCAGCTGTTGTTGATGTCTGAGCAGCTGTGGTTGATGTCTGAACAGCTGTGGTTGATGTCTGAACAGCTGTGGTTGATGTCTGAGCAGCTGTGGTTGTAGTTGAAGCAGCTGTGGTTGTTGTTGGAGGAGCTGTGGTTGTTGTTGGAGCAGCTGTTGTTGATGGAGCCTCTGTAGTTGTGGTCGCTGCAGCTTTGGTTGTTGATTTAACAGCTGTGGTTGTAGTTGGAGCAGCTGTGGTTGTAGTTGAAGCAGCTGTGGTTGTTGTTGGAGAAGTTGTGGTTGTAGTTGGAGCAGCTGTCATTGTTGTTGTATCTGATGCTGTGGTTGTGGTCGCTGCAGCTTTGGTTGTTGACTTAACAGCTGTGGTTGTAGTTGCAGCAGCTGTTGTTGTTGATGGACCCACTGTGGTTGTGGTCGCTGCAGCTGTGGTTGTTGTTGGAACAGCTGTGGTTGATGTCTGAGTAGCTGTGGTTGATGTCTGAGGAGCTGTGGTTGTTGTTGGAGATCCT
>NW_015122876.1:0-768 GCF_001443285.1 Poecilia latipinna
AATACCCACAATCTGCCTTTCAGATAGTTACTTTCTTTTGTTAAAGGTGGAAAAAGATTAAAAATACCCACTATCTGCCTTTTAGATAGTTACTTTCTTTCCTTAAAGGTGGAAAAGGTTAAAAATACCCACTATCTGCCTTTTAGATAGTTACTTCCTTTCGTTAAAGGTGGAAAAAGATTAAAAATACCCACTATCTACTCCTTAGATAGTTAAGTTTTGCTCACCAGCAGTAGGAGCCTGTCCCAGCAGATATGAAAAACAAACAAACAAACAAAAAAAAACAAACAATTGAAACAGTCCTCACCCAATAAATTTATTGAGGTTCTTATGGATCCGGTCCCCTCCAGCTCCCCTCGTTCAATTTGGAGGTGAACTGAAGACAAAATCCTCAGATTGGCCAATGCATCCGATCTCTTGTCGCCCTTGACCTCTCCACCTCGCCGGATCCTTTTCGTGACGGCAAATTGTTGTGGAAATTTTCCTTTAACAAAGAGTGAAGCAAAAATGTTTCAAGAACCAGACAAAGAATATATTAATCAGTATTTATTCAAAGGCTCAACAGTGTTCAAACGTTCACTGAACACAGTCAGGAGAAAGAGTCCCAAGCAGAACACAGCTTACAGTATTACAGGTAGAGGTTCATTCAGATCGCATAGTTTGGTAATCTACTTGGTTACAGGACAGACAGCAGACTGGACAACAGACATGTGTCTTCTTCACTAGGAGCCAGGAGAGATAAAGGAACAATTCAATGACTTCATTGTA
>NW_015122877.1:0-768 GCF_001443285.1 Poecilia latipinna
CATAATTAGGATATAATGCATCAAACAGGTATGAATACTTGGCAAGGTGATGATGTGCACAATTAAATTCACACCGAGAAAACCTTCATGTACATTATAACCCTTTAACCCCAAAGCTCTTGATGAAAAATCTCCCCCGTGCTTCAGCGTTCAGGTTACACAGACGAAAATGCAAATATGTGGCTCAGGTCAAACTTTGGCACAAACATACTGAGATCTAAAGCAGCAGCATCAGATAGTGGATTTGGACACACAAGAGAGGCTTCAGTTCACTGTGTTACCTTTCAGGTGTCAAAGAAAGATGTGTGAAGTTCGCTGTGGCTGCTGGGATCTCGCTGCTGCTCCTCCTGCTGGTGGCTGGAATCCTGCTTGGTTATTACTGTGAGAGCTGGATTTACCTGGATCGCAAAACAAACAAACAAACAAACAAACAAACAAAAAAGAAACGTGTAGCTTAATAAATACTACTTTTATTGGTTTGGTCGCATCTTCCAGATTCCTCGTCGTGTTTACATGGGAGGAAGTGTGGAGATGGGAACTGTGTTTGGGAATCCCAGTGGTGTGACGGAGTGAAGGACTGTCCTGCAGGCCAGGATGAAGCTAACTGTGGTAAAAAAAAATAAAAAAATAAAAAAAAATAAAGTATGCAAGGAAACAATCTACACCATCAGCTGAGACACAAACAACCTTTCTTATGGGTTCCTCCCTAACATTTAGTTATTATATACTGCCTTTATATCAGAGTTCAAGATAATGAAATTAAAATAT
>NW_015122878.1:0-768 GCF_001443285.1 Poecilia latipinna
TCAGATAGCGTTCCCCCTATGTTAAAATCACCCATCAGATAGCGTTCCCCCTGTTTTACAGTGGGGGAACGGTATCTGATGGGAGATTTATGGCCATCAGATAGGGTTCCCCCACTTTAAAACAGGGGAAACGGTATGTGATGGGAGATTTATGGCCATCAGATAGGGTTCCCCCACTTTAAAACAGGGGAAACGGTATCTGATGGGTGAAATATGGCCATCAGATAGCGTTCCCCCACTGTAAAACAGGGAAAACGGTATCTGTTGGTTAATATTGTGCATTAAATTGCATTGCCCTGTTTTTAATTCATATAGCATTATGCTATCTATCTATCTATCTATTATAATTATAATATATACAACATATTATAATTATAATATATACAACATATATTATAATTATAACTATAACATATATTATGTATTATAATATATATATATATATATATATATATATATATATATATATATATATAACATATATTATGTATTATAATATATGTATAAAATATATATTATTTATTATAATCATAATATGTATAACATATATTTATTATAATTATTAGTATTATTACTATTAATAATGTGACAACTTTGCCGAAACATGTTGTTTGAGCTTTCACGGTGTCCGTAGTTCCTCAGACAAGCGCGCCGAACAAGCGCGTACTTGCTACGCGCGTGCTTTCTCAGTGCTCATCACGAGCACACGCCTATTTTGCCGTGTGGGCGGGGCGAAGCGGCAAGAAGACGAAGGGGGAACCGTATCTG
>NW_015122879.1:0-768 GCF_001443285.1 Poecilia latipinna
CCTCTTTTCAAATATGAATATTATATAAAAATAAAAAATACCTCACCCTAAATTCCCATGATAGATATAATGTATGTAATAAAAGTGTGTCATTAATGAAGGGGAAAAAACTCAACCAGACTTTAAGTAAGTTTAGGGTCTGGTTCGCAGAGTATGAAGTTAAATTTGTTTCCCCAATTATTCAATGGGAAAAAATAAACTAACCTCAGTTAAGTAAAATAAAATTGTAATCAAAACTTTTGGAATTGTAATAATTCCTTTAAAAAAAGTTGTTTAAAAGACTTTTAAACAACTTTCAAACACAAACTTTTATTTGCACACATCAGAAATCTTTTGTTGTGATTTTAGGCCCTGCCCACACCGTCATGTGAAAATCACAAGCAAAACTTTGAGTCACAAACAAAAACTTAGAATATCAAGAAAAGATTTCTGACATGCACAAATAAGTTTGTTTTGCAAAAAAAAAATTCACTTCATGAGACAAATGTGTGATTTAAATGTTGAAAAAGTTTTAAGCAAAACTCAGTAGGCTTTTCCCATAGTGACATGCATTAACAATTAAACTTTTGCTTTTGTTTTATTTCTTTTTTTTCTGCAGTTCCACCTTAAAGTTTGATGCACCTCTGCTTTCCTGAATGGACCATCTTCATCTCCACTGCAGCAAACAGGCAGCTCTTTTTATAGATTACAGTCCACTAAAAGGTTGCATTGGGCCCTTGTTTATATTTTTAATAGTGTAATTCTGTAAAGACAAAATATGTCTGGTGG
>NW_015122880.1:0-768 GCF_001443285.1 Poecilia latipinna
TTCTATTCAATTTACATTTTGGTTAACTCTAACAACTTGGTGAATATAAGTTTAATACTTTTTTACTTTAAAGATGACAATTAGATCCTCCTAACACTTCACCCATTTTATATTTTCATAAAATTTCACATTTATTCTTTTTAAAAAAAAAAAAAATTCAGACTTTGTTCTTTAATAGTTCATCACCCTTCTATGGCATGACGTTGACCTGAGGTAACAAAAAGAAATAATAAATAAATAACAAGCAACATAAAGGTAATATCTGGTTCCAGAAAATGTAATGGTTCGACTTTATGATGGATGTGTAATTACAGATGATGAAGCTCTGACAAAACTGCAAAATATTTTCTTCTACAAAAACAAACAAAAAAAGTCATGCCATGGATGGTTGAATTTCCTTTTCCTAATTTTACCTCTAACATCCTTTAACAATTTTATTTCTTTACATGTTCTTCATTAGATTGTAAGAGGGACATTGTGGTTTCGATCCACCGCCTAAGAGGCATAGGGGTGCCGTGTCCGTTTTTACCCCCAAAATTGAAATGAATTGAAATGAAATGAAATGAAATGAAATGAGATGAAATGACATGAATGAAAGACAACATCAATGACTGAAATGAAATGTATGTCAAGATCTGTAAAAGCCTCGGGGGATGTTTTCCGGAAGGGACAGTGTCTACTCTAGGGTTTGTTTTCTCCTTTTTGGGCTCTTTTAGAGCCCAACAGGGGGTGTTGAGATTAGTAAATTAGTTAAATCATTATGATTAC
>NW_015122881.1:0-768 GCF_001443285.1 Poecilia latipinna
GTAACATAGTTAAAATGGTTCTGGTTAAATACTGCTAAAATGCACAATCTGCTGGTAAAAAGTTGTATTGCATTCACCCTAGAAAGAGCGAGGTATTATGGGTAATCCTCAGAGCCATGAGGATCACCGACGAGCTAAGTGTCTCTGCCATGTGATAAAGAAATATTATTTATGCATTTTGTGAAGTGTGTTTGTGGTTTTCGTTTTTGCATATTGTTGAAATATGTTCGGTCTGGGTCACGCTAGTTCTGTTATTATGTCGTTTTTGGCGTGTTTAAGAATGTTTAGTTCGTGGGAAAGTGCAGTGGGAATTTCCCACGTGGTAACATTATGGCTCCTCCTTGCAGGAGCTTGTTTTATGCCAGAGACTGACCTTACCTCCATGCCCGTTCTGTGAAATGCAGGTATGTTTTACCAAATCTCCTGTAGCAGATGGTTAGTATGACACTGAGTTTTATATTAACAGTTTTATACAATGATGTGGTTAATTTATGTTTCTGCATTGTTCTAAAATGCAAGGTTATATAAACTAAAACATAAAAATGGCATCCAGTAAATAAAATGTCAGCATTTTATTTTATTTTTCAGAACATTTTAATTAGTTGCTTTATTTTTTCTGAAAAAGACACTCACTGGTTGTTCTTTTACTGTAAACAAAATCTTCTATGCGATCACTGTAATTTTAAATGATTTTATTGTGGTTACTGTATTATGGGTAATCCTCAGAGCCATGAGGATCACTGACGAGGAGCTTGTTTTATGCCAGAG
>NW_015122882.1:0-768 GCF_001443285.1 Poecilia latipinna
AAAGTCCAACTGTTCGTTCTAGGACTACAATACCCATGATGCATCTTTGTTTTTTGTAGTTCGACTTTCACGTAGATGAGCAAGTTATTTTCTGTGCTTCTGTGTGGCTCGGTGGCATAAAAATCCATCAACGGATAGCATCCACCATCAATCTTTCTTTAATCCCGTGTGTATGAGACCTGTGTGCGTTTTTATTATGTAAGTATACATTTTTTCTGCCCGATATTTGGGTTTATGTCAGTTATTAGCTCACGAGGTGACATTAGCCTCATGTTTTCTCTGGCTACTGATGATGGAAGCTATTTCTTGTAATAACTCAAGTTCTATGCTATTCTTTGCCAGATATATATCACCATTGTAGAAGCATATGAGGAGATTTGCCGTTAATTCATATCTTCTGACGGTTTTTTGTCATTTGTATGTTTATTGCATTTTACCGATAATCCATGTGTGGTGTTATGATGCCCTCTATTGGATTTCTGTGTTACTACAGGCCATTTTCATCCTGCATGTATGTGTAGCCGCTTTGCCCGCATGGCTATTAATATGCATCTTTATTGTTTCTTCTGTTTCAGATAACCACACACATATATACACACACATACATATACATACAAACCCAAAACAACTACATCGTTCCTATCTCTACGTCATCATCTGTCCCATCATCTCCCATGTGCTTCCTATTATTCTATCAATAAAACTTCAAAGCTGCACTGGTGGAGTTGGCCTATTCCTTCTGACCGAGGAAGATTCAATTGAGGAGAA
>NW_015122883.1:0-768 GCF_001443285.1 Poecilia latipinna
TGAAACATCAAAATTTAGTAATTAAATATTTATTTTACATGGATTATTCTGGTCCACCTGTCCTGTGATGAACTGGTGACCAATTCATGCTGATCCCCCTCTCTAGTTCAGTGGTTATAGGAACCAAAACCTCAATGTCATCTGAATGGATAAGTGGGCATGAATAGATGGATGAAAGCATGGATACTACTCCTAAAAATTAATATTCTACATAAAACCCAGGAAATAAATTTTGTTTCATAGCATCTATTACAAGTAATATTTCAACTGTGTATTACATAAATTCTTTATTATTGTGGATTACTTTTCTGCAACATGTTTCCTCATTCTAACCTTCATATTAATAACAGAATAAAGACCAACTATCTTATTAAATATATTACTGATGAAATATGATCTATATTTACAGTACTGACCTTTGACATTAAGCAGCACCTGTTTCATGGTCAGGATTTTTTCTGACCAGAAATCGTAGACGGTGCAGCTGTAGGTTCCTGTGTCTCTGTCTGTTGGTTTCTTCAGGGTCAAACTGAAGTCTCCAAATTTACCTTCTTTCACAATCTCTGTTCTGTCTTCATACTGCTTGTGTTGTTCAGACAAACTCCCGAAATCCACAGAAGGCTTGTAAACCTTCCTGTCACAACCGTGGGCCATCCTGCCAGTGTTGTGTCTCCACTTTACTTCAACTTCTCCAGGCAGACAGACTGCAGTTTTAAATGGCAGCAGAACAGACTCCTCTCCTGAATCCACCTCCACCCTGTAGACTGA
>NW_015122884.1:0-767 GCF_001443285.1 Poecilia latipinna
TGTCATGCTGGGTTTTAGTTTTTGAGCCCACATGCAGAAACTCACAGAGAGGCAGAATGAAACTTTAGATGTTTATTGACAATAAAGTTCAAAACATCCACAGTCGGGAAGCTGCAGTGGAAGGTCTGGCACGGCTGCACACAGGGGAGAGTGGAGGTGAGTTTAATGACCGTAGGAAATCAGGCAACTTGTATGGGTTCGAAGCTTACTTGTGATAATGAGTTCTGGTTGGGGGAAGGTTCCGGTACCAGGTTGCGGCTAGGCGTAGAGGCTGACTCGGAGAGGGACGAGGAAGGGAACGACTCGTGAGAGTGAGAGAGAGAGACCAGGAGTCTTCGGGGCGGACTCCAGCCGGAGGCGCACAGCGGGCTCTTAAACAGAGGGATGTGGGAGGACTCCAGTTCCCGGTGAGTCTCGCTCCCAGCGTCGTGAGGGGACTACCCTCTAGGCTCGACAACAGGAGTTCTCCGGGGAAAACTTGAAGATGTCCTGGAAGAGGTCACAAAACAACAGGTAAGCTCTTAAGGCAACTAGAAACAATCTCAATGAGACGAACAGTAGGGAGGCTGGAGGTACCACAATAGGTAAAACACTCTGGCGGTGAAGAGCGGGAGCCTGCCGCTTAAATACTCCTCTAGATGACGATTAGAGCCAGGTGCGTACCGCGGAGCCTGCTGACACACCCACCAAGGAAAAAACAACAGCCTCTGGCGCCCTCAGATGGTCAGAGCTGAAAAAGAAGAAAACCCAACCTGGTACCTAACAAT
>NW_015122885.1:0-767 GCF_001443285.1 Poecilia latipinna
CACAGAGTCCTTGAAATAACGCTGCTTTTCCAAGGATGCTGCCTGTTCACCGTGTTTTGCCGGAACTGAAACATCGTGCTCTTCGATATGTTCAGCAAAGAAATTTAGGTCAATGCGAGGTTGTGATCCAGGGAAAACTTTCCAAAATGTCTTCTTCACCCTCGTGGGCAAAGCTGCCTGATAACCTGTTTTTTCCGGCAGAGGACTGTCATTGATGTCACCATTTTCTGTCAAAAATGTTAGATCTACGCAAGCATCTGATTCAGGGAAAGTTTTCCATAACAGTGGCGACTTCTTGATGCGCTTTGTCTTTGATGTCTGTTTTTCCCCTTTCTGATCCACTTTCTTCTGTGATTGGGAGATCGATTTCTTTTCTGTGACCAGCTGTGTTTTAGAAATCACAGGTTCTTCAGTACAAGACTCCTTTTTCCAGGAATCTTCCTGAACACCTTCTTCTTCAGGTAGAGAAGTGTCCTGCTTATTAACATTTTCAATGCAAGACTTCTCTGGTGTCTCCTGCAGTGAGGAGATCGATTCCTGTGTAGTTACTGGTGAAACGTCTTGCGTTTCAATGCTTTTAGATGAAGTCCTTATTTCAGCCGGGGCATATTTCTCCAACCAGATATGAAACGGTATCTTTTTCTTCTTGATGCGCCTGGTTTTTGGTGGCTGTGCCTCCTCTCGCTGATCCAGTGTCTCCTGTGAGACACTGAAATCCTGTTCAGTGACCAGTGGTGTTTCCTCTGTGCAAATCTCCTTTTTCAAGG
>NW_015122886.1:0-767 GCF_001443285.1 Poecilia latipinna
TCCTGACTAACTAGCTCATTCACAAGTAATAAGGTATTTTTAATTGAATTGCCTCATGGGCTGGGCCTCAGCAGCTCGCCAAACATTTATTATCTAATTACCTCTTAATGATAGTTATTTACCTCATTAGTTGCTTCACTGTGTTATTATCCCAACACTTACTAAGAATTTTATGTCTGGTTTTATGGTTTTATCTCCTGGATAATTGGAAATGAGAGATTAATCGTTTGCATCAATTTGAATCGGGATGCTCAGAGAAGGCTGTACCTGGAGGTGTGGATGGATGGCTGCCGTAATGTTGCGAGTCTCGCCGTCTCTGGGATAATCTACGTTTTTAACCATGGTGAACACGTCGACTGGTCCTCCCTCAAACACACAACCTGAAGATACAAGCAGGACAAAAAAACAAAACGGTTCAAATCACATGGAAGCTTTTAAAATAAACACAAGGTGCCATTTTTGAACAAAAACACTGAATTCTGATATTAAACTAGAACATTTCAGAGGAAATTTAAATGGTGCCCGTCGGTTGGAACCCAGCGTTCTCATGCTAAAAATTAGCATCAATGCTAAAGTAAGCGACAATGTACTCAATAGAATGTGGAGAGTCACAAGTATGTTGAGTAACATGGACTTACTCCATTCAGTAAGTTAAAATTAGTGTACAAGCTAAAATTAGCCAAAATGTTAATGTTAGCTTAAATGCTGCCAGAGGCATGTGAGATATAACTAGCATGATGTCTTACATTGACCTTCTCCATTCAGCG
>NW_015122887.1:0-767 GCF_001443285.1 Poecilia latipinna
AATTTGAGACATTTTAAAAACAACACGACTGTAACATTAAGCTAAACCAGAGGCTGTCGTGGAAAAAATTACTTTAAGACAGCCAGATCTAGTGCTGCTCAGCATTTCGGAGTTGTCCAACAACTAAAAAGGCTGAAAATTAAATGTAGAGCTGCGAAATCACAGTCCATTCTTCACTTCTTTCGCTGAGATAAAGCGTTTTTGGACTCTTCCTTACTGTTCACTTGAAACATAAGATTTAGACCTGATTCCAGTTTAAAACAGCCAGATCTACTGCTTCTCAGCGTATCTGAGTTGTCCAACATCTGACAAGGCTGAAAATTCTGTCGGGGTGCGAATTCACAGATGGTCCATTTTTCAAAAACGCTTTTTCTCAGCGAAAGAAGTGACAAATGAACTATATGTGAATTTGCAGCTCTACATTCAATTTTCAGCTGTATTAGATGTTTGACAGCTCCGAAATGCTGAGGAGCAGTATAACTGGCTGTTTTAAACTGGAATCAGGTCTAAATCTTATGTTTCTAGTGATCAGCAAGCAAGAGTCCAAAAAAGCTTTATCTCAGCGAAAGAAGTGAAAAATGGACTCTGTGAATTCGGAGCTCTACATTCAATTTTCAGCTTTGTTAGTTGTTGGAAAGTTCCGAAATGCTGAGAAGCAACAGATCTGGCAGTTTGAACTTGGAACCATGACTAGATATTATGTTTCATTAGAGAGCAGAAGGTGAGAAGCCAAAAACGCTTTATCTCAGCGAAAGAAGTAAAAAAAA
>NW_015122888.1:0-767 GCF_001443285.1 Poecilia latipinna
GAATGTGGTTTAAAAACTATTTAAACAAAATTTTGTGTTACATTTCACAGTAACTTTGCCAAACCCCCCAAATTTGGTCTAAAGAGATTTTCCTGATTATGGTTCCCCCCATCATGAGATGGATCTACGCCGTTGGTTCCTGAATAGTTTCTAGACCAGGATGAAAACTTTCCTCTCTGCTAAAACTGATGGGGTTATCAGTTACCAGCTGTTAACTGGTAGCTATAGATCAGGGGTCCCCAAACTACGGCCCGCGGGCCGGATCTGGCCCGCCTCCACATTTGGTCCGGCCCCCTGAACAATACCAGAGAGCATTTAGATTTTTTTTCATATACCGGGTTTTCTGGACTATAAGCCGCTTATATGTGGATTGTTCTTCAACCACCAGGGGGCTCTTTAGCAGGAAGTGAATCACTGGACGTCAAAATTGGAAATAAAAGAAGAAAGCGCTCATTAAAACGGAATTAGGTTTTAATAGGGAATTGAAATTTGAGAATGTTGCTGATCAGTTAAATAGCATTGAGGGGGAAAAGAAGAGATTTTTTCTTTTTTTTTTAAATACTGGGATCATGAGAATTTGAGGCATAGATATTAGGATCCAGTAGATGGCAGTAGTGCAACAATAAAGGATCCAAGCTGCCGTTGAAATCTAAAGAAGAAGAAGAAGAAGGTGCCTATTTTCATTTAGCTCATGCTAGTAGCAACATGAAGGATCAGCTTTTTACTGTTACCGTTCGGAAACTACCGTAATCAGTTCAGTTAAATCT
>NW_015122889.1:0-767 GCF_001443285.1 Poecilia latipinna
TTGCTGAGTTATCTCCCCACTAGATGGAGTCCGAGAGGTGGCGGGCTGTGGTTTCATTGATGATGTCATCCTCTCACCGGAGGCTGATCATCTAATTGACGGCAGCATAAGAAGGGTGGAACGCCGGTACTTCGACGTCAGAGTGTCAACCTTAGATGGTACCTCAAGCCCCTCAGAGGTTTGCTCCGAGTTTTCCTCTTTCTTGAGATCTGCCTGTTTTTGTGTTGTGCTTCATTGTGGGTTTTTGTTCTCCTCAGGATCTTCCACATCTGGTTGCCTGACCACTGGTTTCTCCCACGACGTCATGGGATCTTACCCCATAGATGCCTGAAAGCCAAACCTCACCTGTTACTGTAAGATTCTGCCAGCCGTTCAGAAGTCTCCGACCGGCCGTTCCACCTAAACTCAGCCGCTTTCAAGGACAAGCCTCCCTGTCCGCCCTCCAACGCCACTCTCCGAGCCACCAAGCTCCACGGAGAAGCAACTCTATAGGTTAGAAAGAACTCCAGGACCAACCAACCCCCTCCAAGCCGTTCGAACGCACTGAGCCAGTAAGTTTACCTAATTCTCATTCGCAACCTCCCGTTTCCCAGTCACCTGAACTCACCACGCTCCTCTTATCTTCTCAGTGCACCGACAGCAGCCGAGCAGTTTTCTGGACCAGCTTTCCTTTAAGTGTTGCTTGCTGTAAACAAAACTTTTCATTTTTACATCCGTCTCTTTGGTGTTCATGCATGTGGGTGAAATCCGTTAAACCCATCATGACA
>NW_015122890.1:0-767 GCF_001443285.1 Poecilia latipinna
TAGCCAGGCTTGAGAAGCTCACTTCACATAGATATATTGTGGGAAATGGACCTATGTTCTTTCTAGCTACTGCTGAGCTTCACTGTCTTTTCCATCACTGCTGTCACAGTCTTACTAGGTACGATGCTCTCACCGCTACCTGTAACATTCATGGCTCACTAATTATCTTGTTTTAAGGTAAAATGCTCTGTACCTACTGCCATCTAGTGGTAAGAAAATTACATGATTACTCCGCTATCCACTACTAACCATGGTTTCGTTCACGCCGAGCTGAAGTGCAGCGGCTCTATTTCCCTCCTGTAGTGGCAGCTCGACAGTCCTCAACTTAAAAGCTGCATCATATGAGTTTGAAAACATTTCTCCGTCGTGCCTGCTGCTAGCATGTGGTTGTTCTAAATGAAAAATTAACGCGTTCTTCTTTGATTTACAATTTTGACTTCTAATGATTCACTTCCTGCTAGAGAGCCCCCTGGTGGTTGAAGAAAAATACACAGAAAAGCCGCACCGGGCTACAATCCGCATGGTTCAAAGTTTAGGAAAAAAGTAGCAGTTTATTATCCGGAAAATACGGTACCTTAGTGAAATTGAGTAATTTCCACGGCACACCTGACGATCACTCACGGCACACTAGTGTGCCGCGGAACAGTGGTTGAAAAACACTGCTCTAACTTACTGAGCAAAACGTTGTGCCGTCAGAGCAATATAAGGAGAAATGACTTTAAGCATAATATCAGGGCACAAAGTGCTTCAACATCAGAAAAACTGTT
>NW_015122891.1:0-767 GCF_001443285.1 Poecilia latipinna
GATAAGTTGCGTACGCCATACCTCACACCTAAGAAACATATTTTGATAAAGAATTATGAGGAATTAATGTACATTATACTCAAGGAAAAATACTGCTATACTAGTAAAGAACAGTAGATTGACTGAAAGTGTAAATAGCTCAAAATATAAATTTTCAAACCATTCTTAACTAAAAAGGTAATAACCATGGCTTTCCTTTGCTCAAATGAACAACTTTAAACTTACAGATTAACAGTGGAAGTCAATATAACAATATGTAAACCTGATAGTGGATTTTTTTCTTGTTCTCTTCTCAGTGAAGTCAGATGATTTTTCTCTCCTCTGCTCTGCTTTTTGCTCTGTGTCCTGTGCTTTCTTGTTTGAAGTTTCTCTTTCCACATCTTTTGAATTGCAAACTGTGGATATGATCTTTATGAGAAGAAGTGAGAGACCCTGTGTCTGTCCACAGAGACATACACAATTCAATTTCTGATGACAGGATTTCTGCTCCTTGAACTTGGACGTTACCTGGTATATTGTGAAATTCAGGAAATGTTGGCGGCTGTTCTGCCTATTGACAGGCTGATGGAATAAGGAAATGCTTTGCTGTGAAAACTCAGACTCAGATGTGAGCAGAACCACAAACTGGAAGTGATTCTTGCTGAGTTACAGCTCAATTGCAGTTCCTGCAAAAGACCTTGGAGAAGTTGCAAGCTCAGCTTGGTGGGATTGATCATGAGTTTGGCTGTCTGGAGTCATCATTGAGATGAAACAGTGAGAATTTAAGA
>NW_015122892.1:0-766 GCF_001443285.1 Poecilia latipinna
TATATATATATATATATATATATATATATACCCTTTTAGCAATTTCATATTTGACAAGTGATGTTCACATATAAAATGTTTATTCTCCAGAAGTGCAACATAAAGAGGTTTAAAAACTGTTTAGTCATATGAACTAACAAATATGCATGTCATTTTACTAAAATGTGTGTCATATTTTGAGAGTCATACATGCAATAATGTAGAGCAATAACATGTTTTTGCTAGTCTATTACAAAACGTTCCAAATAAATTACAGTGAAGTTGTAATGAGAAAAAAACGTCAGACTATTAATGTGTAATACTCTTGCAAGACACTGCAAAATAAGCCATGCACATTCTAATTTAAATGATCATTATTCAACAAACTAAATACATCTAACTGATCTAAAACTTCCTTTCATTCCAACTGCAAACACATTTAGCAAAAAGTCAATACACTCAAACTCACATAAACTCAACATGAACACAGCGCGATTCAATTATCCCTATTTGATCAGCAGTATAAAAGAGGAAGGAACACACACACACACACACACACACACACACGGTGTATCCAAACACACACAACAAAACACTTGAACAAGGCGCTCTCACACATACATTGGCCCCTTATCACCATGACCACAGTTAAAAGGAGGAAGGGAAACAGAGGAGACATTTGAGGGCTTGGAAAGGTCAGCCTCTCTCTAAAATAGAGATGCTTTTAGAAGTGGTCATTTCACCAACTAACAGATTTTTAGACGTGAAAATGGAAAAGGAGGGAATA
>NW_015122893.1:0-766 GCF_001443285.1 Poecilia latipinna
TTATGGTAATGACGTGTCTGACAGATACAGCCGGGGTTCTATCACATAGCCATACGCTGTCAGAATAGCATACATGCAGTCAGTACCATGCCAGCGCATGCGCATTAAGAAGTCCGACCGTCAGTGTAGTTGTCAGTATACGCAACAAGTTATGACGAAAATAAGTAATTAAATTGTTTATAATATGACATAATGTGATAACTAGATGGATATACATGCGTTGTCATGGTTTCAAAGTGTATTTAAAGCAGGTCTGGCTGCAGCTGGAGTCAGCTACAACACACGCCCGTGTAAAACTCACTTAACCGCTAAGTCAGGATGCCATACAACTGTTAATAACAAAGTGTATGATGATCTACGTCATGATTCTATGTTGCTGATTAAATAAAATCTTATGGTAATGACGTGTCTGACAGATATAGCCGGTGTTCTATCAGATAGCCATACGCTGTCAGAATAGCATACATGCAGTGAGTACCATGCCTGCGCATGCGCATTAAGAAGTCCGACCGTCAGAGGAGTTGTCAGTTCACCACATGCAACAAGTTATGACGAAAATAAGTCATTAAATTGTTTTCAATGATAACTATATAGATATACATGTGTTGTCATGGTTTCAAAGTGTATTTAAAGCAGGGTCTGGCTGCAGCTGGAGTCAGCTACAACACACACCCGTGTAAAACTCACTTAACCGCTAAGTCAGGATGCCATACTACTGTTAATAACAAAGTGTATGATGTTCTACGTCATGACTCTATGTTGCTGA
>NW_015122894.1:0-766 GCF_001443285.1 Poecilia latipinna
TTTTAAATATTAAATGTTTTCTTCAATAGCTTCCAAATCGTGTGGCCCATGAACTCAAAATCTGTGAGAAATTATTCTACTAGACTGTATAAATGAGGCACACTCATCTTTATTACATTTGAACACTTTATATATTTTTAGCTTTTAGTATTTTTCTTCAATAGCTTCTAGGTCATGTCAACCATTAACTCAAAATCCTTGTGAAATTATTCTACTAAACTATATAGATGAGGCATATTTTATTCCATTTTGACCCCTTTTTATTTTTTAACCAAATTTATATTTAAAAAATATTTTTTTAAAAGTTCATAAAATATATTACCTCAGATGAAAAGAACATTTGTAACCTGTAATGTTCAATTACATAAAATTCTAGGACTGGATCTATTTCATTACATGTTCACTTACCTGAAATATGTTAAATACAACAAATATTTATTAAAGTGTGATCTATTTCATAAAATGTATTTGTCACCTTTATTGTTTAATTACACATTAAATGTTTAAAGATGGGCTCTTTTATCTGGTTTGTTTCATGATGTGGCGGTGGACACAAACGCAGCAGGCAGTGGACGTACTTTATGTGGATGTTATTTTAATGAACAAAATAAACTAAATCCAAAATCCCGGTAAAACAAGGAAATCCAAAACAATGAAACAGGAGACAACAGATAACAAAGGTAACGTGAAGATCTAAACCAGTGTTTCTCAACCCTGGTCCTCACCCCTCCCCCCCTGTCCTGCATGTTTTAGGTGTTTCCCTTCT
>NW_015122895.1:0-766 GCF_001443285.1 Poecilia latipinna
TGCCTCTCCTCCTCCTCTTCCTCTCTCAGGATGAAGATGATCTCCCTGCTGCTCCTCATCCTCAGCTCATGTCTCTGTGGTCAGTCTCCATCTTGTCTTTGTGACAGAAAGCTCTCTAGATGGAGCTGAAAGACTCCCATGTTCCAGTTCTCAGTGTGTCTGCTCCTCTCTTTCCCTCTCTGTCTCCTCAGCAGCAACATTTGTAGTGAATGTGACCCAGAGCAGCTATGAGGCAGAGGAGAACCACAGCATCACTCTGGAGTGGACCTTCACCACCAGGACTCAGGGATCCTACAGGGAACTGTTCATCTACTGCAGCTTGTTGAGTTCTGGAAAAGAATCAGTTTTCTATCAGGTCCATGATGGAGTTGAGTTTCCAGAGTCTCAGGATGATCAGTTTTCAGGACGAGTCCAGAGTGACAAAGACGTCCTCAGAGAAGGACGAATCAGACTCCATGTGTCCAGACTGAGGACTGAAGACTCTGGTCTGTATCTGTGTGGAGTGAAAACTGAGGATGGATTCGGCTCTGGAAGATGTCGACTCAACGTTACTGGTGAGAATAAATGATGATAAAGCATTTCTGTTTAATTGTTAAATTCTTAAGATCTGTATTGATGAACCAACATCTTCATCATGAATCCTCCTGGATCTCAGTTTTCATCAAATATTAATACATTTTTCTGATTTCTCTCCCAGCAGCTGCTGGTCAGATCCAACCTCAGAGACCAACTTTGACTCCAGAACCAGAGAGAGGAAAAACGAGGA
>NW_015122896.1:0-766 GCF_001443285.1 Poecilia latipinna
TTCCTCTGTTTTCTTCTCCAGATTCCCTGAAGTGTAACGTTTGTAACCAGGAGAGAAGATCCACTGTGGAAAAGGAGGAGTTAGAGCCTCTGCAAGTGAAACAAGAACAGGAAGTTTACTGCAGTCATGGTGAAGAACAGATTGAATTAAAACAGGAGACTGATACCTGCATGGTGGTTCCTGTTGATGAGCAAACAAACCAAACTGAATCAGAACCAAACAGGAACCAAGACATCTTCCAGGAAGCTGCTGAAGCTGAGAACCAGAATCAGGAAAGATGCAAGACTTTCTCATGTGTCATCTGTGAAAAACGTTTCCCTTTCAAATCTGTTTTTGATGCTCACATGAGGATTCACACTGGGGAAAAACCGTTTTCATGTGGGAACTGTGGAAAAAGTTTTGGTCGAAAACCGGATTTAACCAAGCACATGAGGATTCACACTGGTGAAAAGCCGTTTTCATGTGGGAACTGTGGAAAAAGTTTTAGTCAAAAACAGGATTTAACTCGGCACAGGATGATTCACACAGGTGAAAAGCGGTTTTCATGTGGGAACTGTGGAAAACGTTTTGGTCGCAAACCGGATTTAACCAATCACATGAGGATTCACACTGGTGAAAAGCCGTTTTCATGTGGGACCTGTGGCAAAAGTTGTAGTCTAAAACAGGATTTAGTTACGCACATGAGGATTCACACTGGTGAAAAGCCGTTTTCATGTGTGAACTGTGGAAATAGTTTTTGTCAAAAAGTTAATTTAACTCGCCACAT
>NW_015122897.1:0-765 GCF_001443285.1 Poecilia latipinna
TTATTTTTTATTCTTCTTCCTCAAATCCATCAAAGTCCTCCTCTTCTGTATCTGAATTGAACAGCTTGGCAATTTCGCCATCAAACATGCCAGGTTCCCTCTCATCATTGTCAGAGTCAGTCTTGTTGCAAGGTGGCTATTCAGCAATAACGCCGGCTTTCGCGAAAGCTTGGACAACCGTTAAGGCAGATACATTATCCCAGGCAACCACCATCCATTCACTCACGGTGGCGTAACTCACCCGGCGCTGCCTCTCCATCTTAGTAAACGTGTGTTTGCTGTCTGTCATCCATCGCTCCCACGCCGCTTGCAACTTCTTTTTGAACGCCCTGTTTACACCAATGTCCAGCGGTTGGAGTTCTTTTGTTAATCCTCCCGGAATGACGGCTAGCTCTGAATTAGTTTGCTTCACTTCCTTTTTCACAGTAGCAGTGAGATGGGCGCGCATGGAGTCGCAGATGAACAGGGACAGTGATGTGTGGAAAAACCTATCTGGTTTTTACCGGAGGCGTATGCTGCAGAACTCAGACAACAATTCTCTGATTGGTTTATTGCTGCTGGCCTACGTACTTTACGTATTACGTAATGTCCTCTGATTGGTTTATCGCTGCCAGCGTACGTACTGTACACTTTACGTCTCTGAGTCAGGGACAGATTTTGGAATTCAGTCCACACATAAGGCACACCGGATTATAAGGCGCACTGCTGATTTTTGAGAAAATTTAAGGCTTTTGGGTGCGCCTTATACTCAAAATACGGTATATG
>NW_015122898.1:0-765 GCF_001443285.1 Poecilia latipinna
GTATATAAAAAAATAAGATGAAACTATTAAATCTATCAACGTGGAAATTTTGCTTTGACTCTAAAATGATAAATCATATTCATGAATCACATTATTACACGGCCCATCTGTGGCAACGATACAAAAAAAGTAGCCTGCAGAAACTTTATGTGTCCTACAATGATGGCATGAAGCTGCTACTCAAAGTGTCTAGATGGAGCAGTGCTAGCCATATGTTTGTACATAATGCTGTTCCCATATGTGCAGCTGAGCTCAGGAATCTTATGTATAAATGCATGTGTAGATTATCTGTGTCATGCAATAATACAATTGCAATTTTAGTAAATCCTGCTTTTAGTGCTGTGAGATTCTCTTCAAGATGATGGAATCATTGGCGTCATCATTTATTTGTGACTCGGTGAATAATATCATGTCATGTTTATTTTTATTTTTCTCTTATTTTGCTTGTTTTTACCTTTTTTCTATGGACCTTTTTAGTGTCTGGAATAAAGATATGATTGATATAATTACCAACAATTTGTGAATAGAGCAAAATACTTAGCATGCTATAGGTAAATATTATTTAGTTTGGTTAATTATTGCACTGTCAATAAATGACGTCTAATAGATGTTCTTAGTTGCCAGAGGAACACAGTAACACCTTCATGAGCTCAGAGGTCCAAACTGATGAAAAATGAGGATGGATGCTCCCTGCTAAAGTATTCCTGCCATCTTCCATGTTCTTTCAGCAAACAGTTGAGACGTAGTTTTTTTTTTTTTGTTTCA
>NW_015122899.1:0-765 GCF_001443285.1 Poecilia latipinna
ATAAGAATATAAAAGAATTACTTGTAATTTACCAAGACAAACTCCAACATGTTATCAGAAACACTGACCAGCTCAAACAATAAAAATAGAAAATAAATTAAATATATTGTCTAAAAGTTTCCAAACACATGAATTCATCAGTCAGTGCAGCTGAACTGCATTTTTCCTGTTGAACCTACCTGAACAGGTGAAGAGCTGCAGGGCACGAGGACTGTCGAAGTGGAGTAAAAGAAAGAGTTCAAAGCTATTTGTAGGATATTTTTGGTTTCACTTTTAGTTTGAGTAATTCGTCTGATTTATAAGACGACCCAATTAATGGTTAACTAGATAACATGTTGGTACTTTGCTCTGGTTCACTTCTTTCTTTCTGCAGAGCGAAGTCTTATTGCTACAGTCTTATAGCATAAAACTTATACCAAATGCACATATGGAAACTAATGTGTAACGTAAAATATGTTGCAGTCATAGTCATGAGTTAAAGTCTTTTATTTAAAGGGACAGTATTTTGAAAATTTAACTCTTTTGAGCTTTACATCATACTATTATGTTCCCTCATCAAAAACATACCTAGAATGTTGCCTTGATTCATTCATGCATGTTTGTGAAATCCTTTAATCTCCATGGCAACCATTCAGCTGTGCAAAACGTCTAGGTAGAGCTAGCTCTGTCTTCAAGATGAAGCTTCAGTTATTACAGCTGGAAACTAGAGATCAGGCCTGAAATCTGGTGTAGTGATGAACTCTGACCTGAACCTTCAGCGCCACA
>NW_015122900.1:0-765 GCF_001443285.1 Poecilia latipinna
TATGGTTTTAGCACTCTCAAAGACACTGAAATCCAATAGTGCTGATGCAGAGCATAAAATAGAAAATGGCCACAGGATATCTGCATTTTTGCATAGCTCTCAATCTTTTTAATATTCATCTTCAGAAGAATTTTAGAAAAATCTAATAAGTTTGAATTCTGTCACTGAAAACCTGCATCCATGGAACAATAAAATTACTAGCATTAAAACAACTCCATCTGCAATGAGGTAACAGAATGAGTGTCACAATTTTTCTACAATTTTGATAAAATATTTGTATAGGTACTATGACATACATTTTAGGGAATTGTTCTTCTAAAGAACCATTAAAAATAAAGCAATACATATATAGGAGACACAGCTGACTTCCAATTTATAAAGATATACAGAAAAAGAGGACCAAAATAAAACATGAGTCCACTTCAACTCTCATCTTCAACCAGAGGTTTTTTTTATAAGGCTCTCATATGTTCAGTCCATGAAACTGTCCCTGAAGAAGTAAATGTGAAAGAGAAATAAGTTAGTTTCCTGCAAAATGAAAGCATAACAAAGGCAATGTATTTCTAGTCTCTAAGTATATGCTTAACGTTAGTTAGTGGCATGTTTTACAGAATCACTCGATATATTTTTATTAAACATATTGCATTTAAAATGAACATTAATTAAAGAAATAACAGAAATTAACTTTTAGGTACCTTTCTTTACAATCATCCTCATTTGCTAATTGTACAAGATAATGAATGTAGTTAATTTCTAGAAAAAACA
>NW_015122901.1:0-765 GCF_001443285.1 Poecilia latipinna
CATTCATTTGAACATTGATTTTTTTGTGTTCTTTAATAAAGTTACGAACGTTTTGATAAGCCAATCAGAGGAGGACGTGCGGGTCTCAGCCTCCTGGCGGCGTTCAGTTTGTCACCTAATGCCGAGATCCAGTCAAAACCTTCCACGATCGACGTATTGCACCGCTGCTCTAGCAAAGCACGAACAGTTCAGAAACAAACAACATGACATGGGGATAAGAAGTTATTTATTAACTGATTAAGTCGTGTTTTAGATTGTTCTTGAAAACTTAATCAGTCACGGGTGCACAGTGAAACCATTCATTTTTTTTACAGCAGACAGCCGCTCCCATCTGTTGCAGGTACTACGTACCCCCGCTAAATCTTTTAGAGGTACGCAGTACCCTACCGCACCCCATTACTTTCACCCCTGCATGCAGGTCCTCCAGGACGCAGCAGGGGGAACTCCTCTTCCCCCACCCCGCAGAGCGCTAGTTTCGTACCTTACGCCTCATGCGGGAAGGTGTAAGTTTTTTTTTTTTGTTGTTTTTTTTTAAAGACAAAGTCTTTTTTTGTTTTGAAAATATATTTGTTACCTTTTGTCCTCCGATTATTAGTTTTTAAATAAGTCCGAAAATCCATGCTGGACGAACAAAAGCAGGTCTGTTCGAAGACAAACATGATGAGTAACCCGCCCCTCTTTATTTGCAGTTGGCCTGTGATGATTGGTTGATTTGTATGACTGACAAATGGAGATAGGAAAAAAAGAAGGTTGGCCAATCTGAGG
>NW_015122902.1:0-764 GCF_001443285.1 Poecilia latipinna
GAGCGGAGCTGCGCCAAAAGCTACAAACACTGAGTAGAAGAAGAAGAAGAAGAAGAAGAAGAAGAGCTGCCATCGATACAGTTGCAGCCAAGCATGTTTTAATGTTACACAACACAGTTTTAGGAAGTTCCTCAAAGTCTAAACTGGTATTGTTGTGATTGTAAGGTGTAAAGTTAACCTTCGACCAAACACCCCCCAAAGAAATCCCAGCATCCCCCTTTTGTAAAAATTTCCGCCAGCTTCCCGTCTTGTCCCCTTTCCTCTAGTCATGCCCAGCGCCACTTGTTTTTAATTCCTTTCTCAAGTAAACGTGTTTCTTTACTGGATGAGACAAACTCCATCTCCTTTCATATCGCATTTGATTTAACCGCCGAACTGAACGCATGCACTTCTTTTCTACAAACCGTCTTACAGTCATTGGTCAAGAATACGGGAGCTAGAGTTCTGATTGGCAGACATCGTTGTCTATTATCTACAGTTTAGTTGAGGCGGGCCGTTTGGTCCAATGCTCGCTTCGCTTGAAAAGCCGGAAGTCTAGCCCCCAGACGGAGCTCTTTAACCCCGGAGACTACAGTTTGGTTGAGATGGACTGTTTGGTAAAAAGTCGGAAATCCGGCCCTGGCCGGAACTCAAGTCCTGTGTGTGTCAATGATGCTGCCTCGCTCTGTCCTTCCAGCTTTTCTCGCACTTCCCGCTACTTAGCAGTAGGTGTCAGGTTACATTGTGTTGCATTAAATGTTGTCGGGAAAAAAAAGATTTATGCG
>NW_015122903.1:0-764 GCF_001443285.1 Poecilia latipinna
CTGAGTTATCTCCCCACTAGATGGAGTCCGAGAGGTGGCGGGCTGTGGTTTCATTGATGATGTCATCCTCTCACCGGAGGCTGATCATCTAATTGACGGCAGCATAAGAAGGGTGGAACGCCGGTACTTCGACGTCAGAGTGTCAACCTTAGATGGTACCTCAAGCCCCTCAGAGGTTTGCTCCGAGTTTTCCTCTTTCTTGAGATCTGCCTGTTTTTGTGTTGTGCTTCATTGTGGGTTTTTGTTCTCCTCAGGATCTTCCACATCTGGTTGCCTGACCACTGGTTTCTCCCACGACGTCATGGGATCTTACCCCATAGATGCCTGAAAGCCAAACCTCACCTGTTACTGTAAGATTCTGCCAGCCGTTCAGAAGTCTCCGACCGGCCGTTCCACCTAAACTCAGCCGCTTTCAAGGACAAGCCTCCCTGTCCGCCCTCCAACGCCACTCTCCGAGCCACCAAGCTCCACGGAGAAGCAACTCTATAGGTTAGAAAGAACTCCAGGACCAACCAACCCCCTCCAAGCCGTTCGAACGCACTGAGCCAGTAAGTTTACCTAATTCTCATTCGCAACCTCCCGTTTCCCAGTCACCTGAACTCACCACGCTCCTCTTATCTTCTCAGTGCACCGACAGCAGCCGAGCAGTTTTCTGGACCAGCTTTCCTTTAAGTGTTGCTTGCTGTAAACAAAACTTTTCATTTTTACATCCGTCTCTTTGGTGTTCATGCATGTGGGTGAAATCCGTTAAACCCATCATGACA
>NW_015122904.1:0-764 GCF_001443285.1 Poecilia latipinna
GAAACACACACACAGGACAGTGGAGGTCTGACTCCAAAACTCTGTTTAACTCCCCCTCACAGGCACAAATAGAGGCCTATTGATCTCAAAGTTGGTCATGACATAGATACACATGCCTGCTCCTGTAAAATGTTTTCAAAATTTTCCTAGGGCTTATGGTTTTTTGTCAGGGTCCTGGAGACCGACGCTGGGTGTCTCACAAGTATAGAAACCAGCATCTTGTCTGACAGAGAGAGCCAGCCCAGGTGCAGATCATTAATTACCATAGCAACGGGTCCTACACAGAGGCAGTGAGTATTCCCACAGCGCTGAATCAGATCTCACAATGCATTGTGGGAAGAATAAATATTTCCTGTGACTATTCATGTTTTGCTTACATAAAATTATTACTTGTCTGAATTTTTGAGTGTAAATTAAAATCTTTACTAAGACAATTTAAATTGTTTTTAGAAATTAACTATTAACAACTTTCTTCATGTTTTTTATTTTGGATTAGATCACCATGTGCGAAGCTTATAGTCGTCGGACTCGAATTGAATTTCACAGACCTCGGGTTCACACCCTGCTTTTCAATGGTAACTAATATTGTCATAATGTACCTGACAATATTTCAAGTTACTGTGTTGTAGTGGTGAGATATTTATGTCACACCTGCATATATCTATTTTTCATGTCAAATTTGAAAGGCTGGGTTTAAAGTGATGGGCACAGTTGGCAGGCCCCTTAAAATTTCTGCGGAATTTTCTAGTTTATTTATTATTATT
>NW_015122905.1:0-764 GCF_001443285.1 Poecilia latipinna
CATGTGAAGTGGGGTGGGACAGCCAGGTAAGTGGGGAATGGGGAGCAGGAATCAACATTCACCAGCTGAGTTAAGTTACGTTTTAGACAACTAAAACTGATGTTAAATCTATTTATTTATTAATAAGCTTCTTGCAAACAACCCTAGGTTAGAGTATCTGGTTAGAAATAATTTAGAATGCTCATTAAGTAAAAAGATGCATTCATGTGCCTAAAACTATATGTTAAATGAATAAAGTATTTGATCAGAATAATTTTGTTCAGCTCCAGTTATTATTCCACTTGTATTAATAAGAAATAATTGTATTGCACTTTATAACAACCAGTCATGTTAAATAGGCATTTGTCTGCCAGTCTGCCATTCTGACAGTGTGCAGCAAGGGACATTTTTGGAATGGTTTTAAAATAAATGCTGAATTATGATGACATTGTTTTTTGTTTTTGTTCTTTTTTTAAGTGACCACAATGAATTGAGTCATCACTGAAGAGATTCACCAAGTTTGAATTCATGAAAAGGCTTTCGCCATGATTAACTATTGCAAGAACAGCTGCAATTTCTGAGCATTTCTGGACATCTTCAAAGAGCTGCTTCCAGGAAATGAAGACAAGAAGAAGATCTCCTGTTTTCAGAGTGTTAGCAAAAGAAATGTTAGGACTGTTGAAAGAACCTTTTTTCATAAGTTACAGAATAAGTAATTCCGTTTTAGTTTTTTAATCAGTATTTCAGAGTAACAATATGTTGAGCAGAAGTTGAACCCTCTGTCT
>NW_015122906.1:0-763 GCF_001443285.1 Poecilia latipinna
CTAAAGTGTTGAGGATGAGGAGTACAGGTAGCACAGTGGTTAGCAACAGGTGACGTATCCAGGAAGAAACAGAACTAGGAGGTCAAGGGGCTGAGGCAGGATCAGGATAGCAGGACAAGGCAAAACTTATGAGGGACAGGCGAAGAACAGTAGTCAGGGCACAGAAAAGTGTCCAACACGTGCAGGCAATATCAGGCAGTCAAATCCAGGGGCAAGGCAAGAGGCAGAGGTCGAAAGGCAGAAGAAGGTTCGAGTCCAGAAAACAGAAGCCAGTGAAGAGTCCGACATGGGCTAGACAGGGCAGGAAAATCCAAGGGACAAAAAACATGTTCGAGATCATGGTCAGGTCAGGAGGAAATGCTGGATATCTACTCACACCAAGGCTTTCAAAAATCTGGCATCGTCTGCCTGCCTGAGAGTTGACTATAACTGCTGGTGAACAGGCGGAAGACATGAGCCTGCTTGTGCTCCAGCGCAGCAGCATGAAGGTGAACCAGATGAGCTTGATGGGAGAGGTGAGAGCTGAGGAGAAAAACAAAGCAGGCAGACGGGCCAGAAACATGACAGCAACAAACACTTCACTCAACACCAAATGTAAGCAAAACTGCTGTCATACATTCGAATGGCAGAACAGAATAAAATAGAACAGAATAATCCATTTGTTACGGAGTGAAAGCTTCTTCAAACAAGACGGAGGCTTGTGTGTCTTTTACTGAACTTTTCTGTTCAGTTTTTATTGAACAGAAAACGACAACAGCTGATA
>NW_015122907.1:0-763 GCF_001443285.1 Poecilia latipinna
GGGATCTACCTTGTTCGGTAAGTTATTAGTTTCCATACTTATTTCTTTCATATTCTAACCTGGCACGTGGTTAAAGTGTAAAAAGCCACATAATTTGTTGCCGATGCCTTTTGTGTGCGTTTGCTAAGCTTCGTCCTCCTTGAGCACGTGGCGCCATTATCTCATGACTTTTCAACCTCTATTATAAAGTTTGACTCGACCATAAATATTTATCTACGTGAAGTGTCCTGCTCTTTTTCCCCTAATGTTACTTGTCCTGAGCCACCGAGTCAACATAACTGATAAGCAGGTAATCGGGAGAGTTTGAACGGACCGCTTCGTTCATATACTGAGGGCTGTAGGAAAAAACATCATGGCGTCAGTCCGCATGTCTACTACTGAGGAGAAGTTTAGCTGCTGGCAACAAGTACAGCTGAGTGGGAATTAAATTTTTCAGCACATAAAATTATAACATTTAAAAACTTGAGTTCTACATTGTCCTTTTTAAAAAGCCAGATTAAAGAAAATAAATGCATTAATACTTTGTATTGCCAAATGTGCAAAGCTTACTGACATTTTCCAACACAGCCATGAGAGGCAGCTGGTAATGGAAGTTACACCATTTAATTTTCCTTTGGAATCAATTAAATATTTTTGAATTTAATAATTTCTTTTTAATCCATAGCTGGAATCTAACTGACAGCAGAATCTAGAGCAGGGGTGGGCAACTCCAGGCCTCCGGTCTCCTGCAACTTTTAGATGCGTCTCAACTTCAACACACCTG
>NW_015122908.1:0-763 GCF_001443285.1 Poecilia latipinna
TTGGTGCGCAGGCAGTTTCAACTTTACGCACAGAGAACAGAGAACATCGTGGAGCTCATTATTAATCATACTAAGAACAATATCTGTCAGAGAATCACCTCTGATCTGGACGCTTTAACGGACCAGAGGCTTTGGAGCGACCAGCAGCTGATCCGCTTCTGCGGGGTTTTTCTCCCGCAGGCCGAAGGAAGTGATCAGGAAACGATCAGAGTTCTGCCGTCTTCTAATCACGTCATTTCGTGAAATGTTACCTGATTTCAAAAACGGTCTCGCAGAGAAATACTAAATGTTTCGTTTGATGACTACAAATTGGAAATAAAATTATTTTTTTCTTTGACGGACAACGAAAAATCTCTAGCGCAACCTCTGCTCCAAACTACGAACATTGTCGGCCCCTCTTTGTTTTTTTTTTGTTTTTTTTTTTTGTGGAGGATCAGTAAATAACTTCTTGGTGTTTTACAACCACCAGGTATGAAGGGCTTTAGCCTTTGAGTTGCACCACAGCGCAGCACATTTGAAACATCCAGGAGATCAATATCAGCTCGTTTTTATGAGTGAAAGTATAAAAGAGGCTGGTATCGCGCCTGATGTAAATCTTTTTATTTATGTCATCACATGGACTTATATAAAGTTTTATACATTTTCTTTTCATATATTTATTATTGTTTTTCTTCTTTAGATATTAGGTTGGCTTAGAATGATTCCAAATAATGTACAGGAATGACCTGGTGCTGTTACATGTCAATCATCAGGGGGGGCCACT
>NW_015122909.1:0-763 GCF_001443285.1 Poecilia latipinna
AACAACTCCACAGTCAACTACAACCAAAACAACTACACCTACCCCACCGACAACTACAAAGCCTCCTACAACCACAACTACACCTACACCTCCCACTCCAACTCCAGAGTCACCTACAACCAAAACAACTACACCTGCCCCACCGACAACTACAAAGCCTCCTACAACTACAACTACACCTACACCTCCAACTCAAGAGCCAACAACAACCACAACAACTACACCTACACCTCCCACTCCAACTCAAGAGTCAACAACCAAAACAACTACACCTACACCTCCGACAACTACAAAGCCACCTACAACCACAACTACACCGACACCTACCACTCCAACTCCAGAGCCAACTACAACAACTACAACTACACCTCCCACTCCAACTCCAGAGCCACCTACAACCAAAACAACTACACCTACACCTCCGACAACTACAAAGCCTCCTACAACCACAACTACACCTCCCACTCCAACTCAAGAGCCAAGTACAACCACAACAACTACACCTACACCTCCCACTACAACTCCAGAGACAACTACAACAACTACAACTCCACCTCCCACTACAACTCCAGAGACAACTACAACCAAAACAACTACGCCAACCCCTCCGACAACTACAAAACCTCCTACAACAACTACACCCACACCTCCCACTCCAACTCCAGAGACAACTACAACAACTACAACTACAACTCCCACTACAACACCAGAGACAACTACAACCAAAACAACTACACCTACCCCACCAACAACTACAAAGCCT
>NW_015122910.1:0-763 GCF_001443285.1 Poecilia latipinna
ACAGACCTTTCAGTGCACAATATTTTATTTAACAATTCCTTTAAAACAATTCCTTTTAAAAACGAGGCTTCAGGCCCACTACTCGGTCCCTGGGACAAAAGGAAACAGGACAGACAAGTTCAATTATTCCAAAGAAATAAAAACATGCAATGCAAAACAAATTAGTAAATCAAAACCAAACAAATTAGTAACTTCAATCACAAAACAAAACAAGGAACAAGTCGTTGTCATCCGCTTCCAAATGCCCTTCGATGGGGCCAGAGGAGAAATGCCCCGCACACACAGCCTGCCCAATCCGCAACAGGTTTATTTGAGTGGCCCAATCAAACAAGACAAGACAGCAGAGCGTCCAAAGCGCTGCAGCTCCAAACGCAATCAGGTGCCTGAAACAGAAAACCCATTAACGATGGATCCAGTTAAAAGAAATCAAAAGCTAAATAGCAGGTAGCTTATCCAGGGGTGGAAACACAGCCTAACCCGGGAGGAAGCGGGTCAGCAGGTGAGGACCAGATTGAAGCCGCCCGCCACAGCAACCCCCAGCTGCAGCCGGCAACGCCATCAGAGCAACAGATCGCAGACGAGCCGACCAAACACACAAGCCGACATGTAGCCGCCGACCGCAGCAACAGAGAAACAAAGACGCACGCACCTTGCAGCGGCCCGCCCAACTATATAGGCATCTGCCCCGCCCACCAATCAATGGTGCGCTTCCTGCTGCACCCGGTGCGCAGAGTGGGGAGGGGGGAACACCATCCCACCACAT
>NW_015122911.1:0-762 GCF_001443285.1 Poecilia latipinna
CATATGTAACAGCTCTGTCTTTACCCGTCCGTCCTGTTATGCACACTCGGAGGCCGGTTGGTTGGTTTTTAGATGATTTATTGCAATCTGTAATCAGTGGTTGATAAAACACATATGGCGCAGTGAGCCTCTCTACCGGTCAACCTATGGCTCACAACAGAGCGCTGAACCAACTGTGTAATTCACAAACAATTATAGTGAATTCCGACATTATATTTTCTAGGCCATTTGATCGTATAGTTTTAGAATACAAATAAAAATATGAATAATAAATACAACAACAGTCATTAAAAGCTCTCTGGGGATTAGTGGAAAAGAAACATGTCATGTTGCCATAGAACCCAACAAACAAACAGAATGGCAACCACAACTGACAAACTGATAAATATAACAAACTAACTGACAAACTGATACACATATCTGACAAAATAAATTACTGACATTTAATATAATATAATTACCTGTAATCAGTGGTTGATAAAACACATATGGCGCAGTGAGCCTCTCTACCGGTCAACCTATGGCTCTGTGCAATGCAACAAAGATTCCAGTCACCCTCCTGAACAAACCTCCAACACCATTTAGAAGAGAACCGGATTTGTTGACTTACCACAACAGAGCGCTGAACCAACTGTGTGGAATTTTTGGTTTCTCATCCAATTTATAGGTAACCAGTAGGGGGCGCCAAAAACCACCAATTACAGGATAACTGTGAAACATATTTTAGCAGGAATTTCATCTGTATATCTAATACCCGTTACA
>NW_015122912.1:0-762 GCF_001443285.1 Poecilia latipinna
GACATTCCTGCAGAAATTGTCCCAGGTGGCTCATATCAAATCATCAGGGTAACACAGAGGGAACACACTGTATATTTTTCTGTTTTTACAGGAAAACTGATTTTTTTCCCCCCTTCTTTGTTCCAACTGAAAAGTCAGATCTGTGGAGGAGCTGTAGTCTGATGAATTGTGATGCAAAAGCTGAGGGACATTTAATTAAAATCATTCAAGCAGTCTCTCCCTATCTGCCGAGGATTTGTGGATACAAGTGTCTGAGTCCATGTTCACATCCTGTGGTTGTTTATGTGGAGAGCGGCTGTGTGTGTGTTTGGGGTTTTTAGTGACTGTCTTGTTTCCTCTCAGGCTCTAAAATTGGGTTTATAATTGGTGCAATTGTCTCATTAATCGTGCCGCTGTTTGGTGTAAAGCCAAAAACAGAAAAACGATTAGCTTTCCTCCACATCTTTTCCTTCGCATTTCTGCGTCTTCTAACCTCTGAGATTCGACCAGATTCTGAGCAGTCATAAAGTATGATACTTTCATTTTGTCACATGGTAATTACTGTAAATGCAAAATATTATCCTGAGGTAAATAAAAGAAAATTCAGAAAGTAGAAGTTGCATAACCTAAGTATTTGTTGACTATAAACATGTGACCACAGTCGCCTGAACGGTGTGGATTATAAATGATCAGAGAAAAGTCACTGCCTCTGGGGGCAACATATCTTTGATGAGATTTCACTTAAAGATCCAACAATAAAATACCTTAAAACATTTAAAATGC
>NW_015122913.1:0-761 GCF_001443285.1 Poecilia latipinna
TTTTAAGTAACAATTTGATATTTAAATATTCAGGTAATAAACATACATGTAATGAGATTATATTTTTAAATATTTTATGTGATTAAAGTAAACAATTATATAATCAGACATCTGTCAAGACACTGGGTTTTTGGGTTTGTTTTGCTTTTCATTTTATTAACTTTGTGTTTCAATTCACTTAAGTGGTTCATGGTATTTAGTGTAGTTAGAATAATATTATTGCTTTTCCTTGTTTGTCTGAGTCCATGTCAAGCCTTCTTTAATGACTATAGTTCTATTTTATCCTTCTAGTTATTTCTTATTTCAGCCTCCCTGCAGGGTTTCTAATGTTTATTTCTTAATTTGATCACCATAGGTTCAGTTATTCTTCCATGTCTGAGTCTGTATCTTTCTTTAGTAATTCTAGTTGGGTTATTTCTTTGTTTAGATCTTCTAGTTTCTCTTGCTGTGTGTTCCTTAGTTCTTATTGTTAGATCAGCCTTGTTTCTATTTAGGTTCGGTTTCCCTCATATCTTTCTCTCCCAGTCCATCAGGTTTTCTTTACTCTTACTGTCTTTTGTATTACAAGTATTTTTCAGTTCCCAGCTTGTTACCCTGCTCACCACGTTGCCAGTTGTTACCTTTGTTATCCCTTGTCTCCCATTTCAGTGCGTTTTGGATTTCCTTGTTTTCCCTTGATTTTGGATTTAGTTCATTTATTTTGTTCACTAAAATAACATCTTCATAAAATACATCCACTCCCTGCTGCATTTGTGTCCACC
>NW_015122914.1:0-761 GCF_001443285.1 Poecilia latipinna
ATGTAACGGGTATTAGATATACAGATGAAATTCCTGCTAAAATATGTTTCACAGTTATCCTGTAATTGGTGGTTTTTGGCGCCCCCTACTGGTTACCTATAAATTGGATGAGAAACCAAAAATTCCACACAGTTGGTTCAGCGCTCTGTTGTGGTAAGTCAACAAATCCGGTTCTCTTCTAAATGGTGTTGGAGGTTTGTTCAGGAGGGTGACTGGAATCTTTGTTGCATTGCACAGAGCCATAGGTTGACCGGTAGAGAGGCTCACTGCGCCATATGTGTTTTATCAACCACTGATTACAGGTAATTATATTATATTAAATGTCAGTAATTTATTTTGTCAGATATGTGTATCAGTTTGTCAGTTAGTTTGTTATATTTATCAGTTTGTCAGTTGTGGTTGCCATTCTGTTTGTTTGTTGGGTTCTATGGCAACATGACATGTTTCTTTTCCACTAATCCCCAGAGAGCTTTTAATGACTGTTGTTGTATTTATTATTCATATTTTTATTTGTATTCTAAAACTATACGATCAAATGGCCTAGAAAATATAATGTCGGAATTCACTATAATTGTTTGTGAATTACACAGTTGGTTCAGCGCTCTGTTGTGAGCCATAGGTTGACCGGTAGAGAGGCTCACTGCGCCATATGTGTTTTATCAACCACTGATTACAGATTGCAATAAATCATCTAAAAAACAATCAACTGGCCTCCAAGTGTGCATAACAGGACGGACGGGTAAAGACAGAGCTGTTACATA
>NW_015122915.1:0-761 GCF_001443285.1 Poecilia latipinna
TGAATCAACATATATTTCCTGTAAAATGTTACATTTACTCAGATTAAACTTTTGATCTGCCATCTATGTTCTATTACGAATAAAATATTAGATGTTGGCACCTCCACATCATTGCATTCAGTTTTTATTCACAAATTGTTTAGTGTCACAACTTTTTTGAAATCTGGTTTGTATATCAGTATTATATATAGGAGATTATAGAAAAATTTGTATATAAATAAGATGATTGAGTTAAATCCGAAATGACGAGTGAGGCAGCTCTTGACTACATTTTCTACTTATTTTTGTATATAAAAGTAAAAACGTATTTTAAAAGGATTTAATTTTGAAATTATATATCATATGTGTTTGATATTTTCTGGTTGTCTACTAGAGGTCTCCCTCTGTCATCCAGAAGTGAGAGAAGTCACAGGAAACAGAAAGTTTTCAGGAATGAGCACGGCAAATTAGTGGGAAAAAAGTAAAAATTGGATTTTTCATTAAGTTTTTATTGTTGAAATTATGCATAACATCTGGTTGACGTGTACTGGTTGTGTTGTAGAGGTCTTCCTCTGTCACCCACAAGTGGTAGCAGTCATTGGAAACAGTTTCTCAGCAATGAGCACGGCAACTTGGGGGGGAAAATAAAAAAAAGACTTTTTGATAGGCTTTTATTATGAAATTATACATCAGATCTAGTTGCCACTTTCTGGTTCTGTTCTAGAGGTGTCCCTTTGTCATCCAGAAGTGGTAGCAGTAATTGGAAACAGTTTCTCAGCAAT
>NW_015122916.1:0-760 GCF_001443285.1 Poecilia latipinna
ACCGGATTTGACTCGTTAGGATTGATTTAGAGCCAGATTTCACTTGGGTTTGATGTAGAGCCAGGTTTAACTTATTAGGAATTGATTAAGTCAGCTTTGGCATTGAAGGATTAGATTTAGAGCCAGATTGACTTATTAGGATTTGATTAGGTGCCCGACTTGATTCGTAAGGATTGGTTAGAAACGAAAACAGCTCATGAGAAACTCGACGAAGAGCCAGACTTGACTGGATTAGATTCGATGTAGTGCCAGAGCAGATTAGTTGGGATTGGATTTGGACCAGATGTAACTAGTTAGGGTTTGATCTAGTCAGATAAGACACTCTAGGATTAGATTTAGAGCTGGATTAGACATGCTACAATTCAATTTAGGGCCAGATTTGATTTCTTAGGATTTGATTTAGAGTCAGATATGATTCGTTAGTGTTTGGTTCAAGGCCAGATTTGATTCGTTGGGATGTGATTCAGTGTTGGGTTTGGCTCGTAGGGATTCGATTTTAAGTCTTGTTTACCTCTTTGGGAATAGGTTTAGGGCCAAATTTGACTAATTTAGGATTCGATTTAGGGCCAGTTGTGACCCGTTAGGATAGATTTGGATCTGGATATAACTTGTTATTATTCAACTAGGGGCCAGATTTAACTCATTCAGATTAGATTTAGTCAGATTGGGCATTTTAGGGTTTGATTTAGAGCCGGATTTGACTCGTTGGGATTTGATTTAGGGCTAGGTTTAATTTATTTGGATTTGATTTAGAGCCAGA
>NW_015122917.1:0-760 GCF_001443285.1 Poecilia latipinna
AGCGAAATGCCCAAATTATTTTTTTAACTATTAGACAATTAATTTTATTTCAAATAATTATTGTGGTAGAAGCCATTTGTTTGTTAAATACTTAATGAAACACATTTACCGTGTTTGATGTTTGTTGTGAATGACGTATACTCGCAGACGAACGAGGTAATTAGTCCAAGTTTGTCGTTTATTGAACTTTCAGGAACTACAGCTTCGCCACAGCAAAGGTAAACAAAGGTAAAATAACTGAACAGGTGATCAACTGAAAACCACTGGCCCCGTTTTATTCTCCGTCTCTTTCATTTAAGCACACCTGTTGCCATGGCAATCTCCTCCACTCCACAAGCCGAGCAGACGTTAAAAACATTCAGTCCGTTATGACATCAGGTTTCCAGGCTTGATATTTATTTTGCGATCATTAATAATCCTCCCTGAACTCAGCACTGGTTGATTAATTTAAACTCCTGCTCTAGTCATTTTAATAATGGAACCAAAACGCACAGAATTGCGCAACACCTTGTTGAAACAATAATTACTGAGATTATTATTGTTGCTGGGTCATTAATTTGAACACGTTTTGTTGATTTTTTTGTTGTTGTTCTTTAATAAAGTTATGAACGTTTTAAGCCAATCAGAGGAGGACCTGCTGGTCTTAGCCTCCTGGCGGCGTTCAGTTTGTCACCTAATGCTGAGATCGACTCAAAACCTTCCACTGTCGACGTGTTGCAAAGCACTAAGAGTTCAGAAAAAACATGAAATGGGAAAAAAG
>NW_015122918.1:0-760 GCF_001443285.1 Poecilia latipinna
GAACCAGAACCCAGCTGTGTGTCCTTTAAGAGCAACAGGTCAAAGGATGAAATCATTAACTTTAAATCTCCTGGATCTCCACCATCAGAGAGGTGAGCTGTTTCTACCTGCTGTAAAAGTAACAACTGTTCAGTCTAAAATGTTTTTATTTCAAATCTGTTTATTGTGGGTTAAGCTAATTTCCCTGCATTTCTATGTTCATATGTGAAATGGTGTGTACTGGGCATTCGCCAGAACCACAGCATTGATAGCTCAGTTCACCTCTCTCAGGAGAATGGTAGTGATGATTGTCATGTTGCTGGTTCAATCCAAATCCATGCTTCACCTCCTTCTGTTGTTGTGTCCTTGGGAAAGACACTTCACCCTCCTTGGTTACTTGTGGGGGTCAGAGGGCCTAGTTGCACCAGTGCATGGCAGCCTCGCTTCTTTCAGACTGCCCCAGGGCATCTGTGTCTACTATCAATCAATCCGTGGTGATTTCCTCTGTGAATTCTGCTGGATGAATATTTCCTGCCTTCCTGATTGTTCCTGGTTCCTCCACAGAGTGGACCAGCAGAGCTCAGAGGTTCCCAGTGGTCCGTCTGCCCAGCAGCATCAAACACAGCTGGACTCCATATTTATGTTCTGTACATGAACAACAACTACTTTTCCATGGTTCTGTTCACAGTCGTCTCCATGCTGCACTTTGTAGACCAGAGGACTGTCAGTTTGTCCAACATCCATCTGGTGTTTGGCTCCATGATTTCAGTCTGATGTTTCC
>NW_015122919.1:0-759 GCF_001443285.1 Poecilia latipinna
CAGAGAAATTCCAGAAGTGTTTTCCCATCATGACCTTGACTTTGGATGTACTGATCGGGTGAAGCATCACATCCATCTTCATGATGAGACTCCATTTAAACATTGTGCTCGCCTTATCCATCCAAATGACATTGAGGCTGTTCGCAATCATTTGCGAGATCTTCTGGAGGCAGGAGTAATAAGAGAATCAGAGTCACCATTCTCTTCACCGATCGTAGTCGTTCAGAAGAAGAATGGGGATGTTCGGCTTTGTATAGATTATAGAAAGTTGAATCTCCAAACAGAAAGGATGCTTATGCATTACCAAATTTGGAAGAGTCATTTTCAGCTCTCACTGGTTCACGATGGTTCAGTGTTCTTGACTTGAAGTCAGGATATTATCAGATAGAAATGGAAGAAAGTGATAAGCCTAAAACAGCATTTGTGACTCCACTTGGGTTCTGGGAATTCAACAAAATGCCTCAGGGTGTGACTAATGCACCTAGTACTTTCCAGCACCTTATGGAGAAGTGCATGGGTGATTTGAACGTAAAAGAAGTTTTGGTCTTCTTGGATGATTTGATCATCTTCTCTGACACCCTAGAAGAGCATGAGAGTAGGTTGATAAGAGTGTTGCATCGACTTAGAAATTATGGTCTTAAATTATCACCACAGAAATCTAAGTTTTTTCAAACATCTGTGTGTTATTTGGGTCATGTAGTTTCTGAACATGGAGTTGAAAAAGATCCAGAAAAGATTAGTGCCTTAAAATCCTGGCCA
>NW_015122920.1:0-759 GCF_001443285.1 Poecilia latipinna
GTGAAATAAACTAGTGCTGAAAAAATCCTTAGACTACCGGAGTAATGTGCGACAACGCGTCATGATGTCAGGCTTTTTTATCCCTCAACTACCCCCAACTGATCAGCGTCACCCTGGGTATTGAAGCTTTTAACCTTCAATACGCTCTTTAGAGCTTTACGCTTCTAAAGAGCGTAAAGATCTTTATAAGATCTTTACGCTCTTATAAAGTTATGGTTGGACTACATCTGGAAACTAAGTCTGAGGATCTGATAGAGGCGATCTCGGTCTGCATGTCGGTTCAGAGAGCCGCTGCTGAGTCAGCAGAGATAATGCTGCGCAACGGGCGGAGGAGCAGCAGGAGGTTTCGTTAAATTCAACTGTAACCAAACGGGATCCGTTCATAATAAGTATGGTTTGTGATGATCCAAAAGCACCATTGTGGTCAGTGTGATAATTTGACTCCTATACGAGTAGCTATCCAGAGATCATCAGCATCAGCCGGTTTTTGGAAAAAAAAAAAAAAAAAAGTTAGACCCGACTTTGTACAACGAACTTTTCTCCCTGCTCACGAAGAATGATCCGTTTATTGCTCTTTTAATTCTGCATAATAGACTTAGTAAAAGCAGGAGAAGGGGAGTGTGTGTGTGTGTGTGGGGGGGGCCCATACTTGCCGTGAAAATAGCTGATAAAGCCTCCAAGTAGTTGTGAAGGGTTTTTGCGCTTACGTCACTATGACGTCACCGCGACTAGTCGACATCGACTCGACTATTATCATGA
>NW_015122921.1:0-758 GCF_001443285.1 Poecilia latipinna
CTGTAGGAGCCATTTATCCTTTCTGGTGTTTATTGCCACCAGGGGGCGTATTTTATTTTGAGTTCTGAGTGTCTGATGGGGGATGGGTTATTTAAGGTCAATCATGATTCTGTTCAGGTGTTGTTAATAGGTAGAGGCAAACAGTTTTCTACTGTGCTTGGTTTTTGGATGTATGTCGAATTTATGTGGATCTTAAGGAAAACAGTAAGACAATGGACATTGTACTGGAAATAAATGACTTAACTTTATATCAAACGGAAGATCGGCATGCTGAATCTTAATTGAGCGCACGTAAAACCAATGCCTTTCAACAACAACAACCAGTAGCCTAAAATATAGGATTTTAGCCGCTACATTTAGGTAGAAAACTGCCTCGTTCGGAAGATCCACGGATCCTGCTGCATTGGGATTCCACGTAGCCGTAAAGTAACGGCACAGAACCAGGCTATTGGAGCCGCTGGACAGTGGCCGTCGTAACCAGGACCGCAGAGGGACAAACGGGACACCTGACGTCGGAACCAGAACCAGAACCGGAGCCGCACGGGAGCGATCGACACCGCACGCTTGGGAACAGGGCTGTATGGATCGAGCTATTGGAGCTACTGAGATTCGTTGCAGCGGACATCGGGACGAAGATCATCAATGCCGGCCAACGCATCATTGGGGTATGTGAGTCAGCGCTGATATCTATGAATGGCCATTATTATGTGTGCGCACACAAAGGTTCAAACTTAAATCCAATGCATTGGTAGCAGACT
>NW_015122922.1:0-758 GCF_001443285.1 Poecilia latipinna
TTGTATTAAGAACAGAAAAAAACACGATTATGGTTCGATTTCCCCCAGAGGAGGTTTTGGTTTGGAGACATATGCATCTTTGACATCAATGTAAAGCAAATCAAAAATCTTGTTTTCCCGGGTGGAGCAGCTGACAAAATGGAGAAACATTGGCAGCATAGAAGAGAGTGAGGCATGATTAAAATCACCAGATATTGCACATGCATTATTGGCAACAGCTCAGGGGGGAATTTAAACACCTGCAAAAATAACACTGGTGAACTCTCTTGGTAAAAAAATATGGTCGGAAACTTACTTCCAAGAGTTCAATGTCTAGACCAGTGTTTCTCAACCCTGGTCCTCACCACCCCCCTGCTCTGCATGTTTTAAATGTGCGCTGATTCAAATTATTGCATGACCACCAAGTACTGCAGAAGCCTGTTAATCACCCAGAGATACAATTCAGGTGTGTGGCAGAAGGGAAACACCTAAAACATGCATGACTCCACTGCCCTTTTTCCTGCTGCTCTTTAAATCTGTCTGCTCGAGTAGTGAGGAAGCTTGGCAGAGAGACGTTGAGTTGGGGATACAATCCAACAACCATGTTTCTGAAAAGCACATTATGCTGCCTTCCTTATACTCTTGCTGAGTTCTTCTCAGGGCTTGAAGTTCTTCCATCTTGTTACCTAACGATCTCACGTTGCCCATGGATGGTACAGATGGTTTGATCTTCCTCCTTCTCTGTCTCCTTGTTGCTGTTCTCCATCTATGATGCCTCC
>NW_015122923.1:0-758 GCF_001443285.1 Poecilia latipinna
CCTGTTGTTGCCAGAGACACCTCTGTTCTAACAGAACAATCAGAGCACACATATGAATTTAACTGCGTCTCCCTGCCCTCCCTATCTTCCCTGCTCAGTGTCTGTGTCCTGTGTTTTCAGAGTCTTTTTTTTTTTATAACTTCCGAAGTTGCAAATTATGCATCTGGTCAGCTGGTCTCTCAACGCAATTGATACAATTTTTTTCCACTGGGAAACCGGGTAAAGGGAACCCTCATCTCCTGACGGGACATTCTTCGCTGGATGGATTCTACATGGAAGTGGAAGACCGAGTGTCTGACGATGCTGTCAGTTGAGGACGTTGAAGATGTGTACAGGTTGGATTTATGATAGCAGGTTTTCTGCTTATTGGAGTTGGCAGATACCTGGCTTATCGGGAATTTCAGAAGATACCAGCGGCAGTTTTGGCAACTTTGAGGCTGCCGGGTCCGGTTGATGGGATCTGCAGAGCGATCAAGACTCAGACTGAGATGATACGGGAGCTGAGCCGCAGACTGGAAGCGATCCTGGAACAGGACTGTGGCCGGGCAGTGGATCTCGGACTCAGAATGGGTATGGTGTGACCTTGGAGAATGTTGTTAACTCGGATCAGGCAGGAGACCCTAAATTCGGCTGTTTGGATTTGCCACTGAGAAGCACCAGCGAGACTTTCAAGGCAGGCATTAAATGAATGTCAGCCTGACCTAAACAAATTTCTGCTATTGGAATCTGGCTCCCCGGGCTGGGCTTGGCTGGCCAGC
>NW_015122924.1:0-758 GCF_001443285.1 Poecilia latipinna
GGGGTTGAACGACTACATATTTTTTAAGGTCGACTACATCATGATAATAGTCGAGTCGATGTCGACTAGTCGCGGTGACGTCATAGTGACGTAAGCGCAAAAACCCTGCACAACTACTTGGAGGCTTTATCAGCTATTTTCACGGCAAATATCGACACCCCCTTCTCCCGCTTTTACTAAGTCTATTATGCAGAATTAAAAGAGCAATAAACATATCATTCTTCGTGAGCAGGGAGAAAAGTTCGTTGTACAAATTCGGGTCTGACTTTTTTTTTGTTTTTTTCCAAACACCGGCTGATGCTGATGATCTCTGGATAGTTACTCGTATAGGAGTCAAATTATCACACTGACCACTGGTGCTGTTGGAACATCACAAACCAAACTTATTATGAACGGATCCCGTTTGGTTACAGTTAAATTTAACAAAACCTCCTGCTGCTCCTCCTGCTGCTCCTCCTGCTGCTCCTCCTGCTGCTCCTCCGCCCGATGCGCAGCATGATCTCTGCTGACTCAGCAGCGGCTCTCTGAACCGACATGCAGACGGCGGCAGAGATCGCCTCTATCAGACCCTCAGGATGAAGCTTGGACTTAGTTTACAGATGTAGTCAAACCATAACTTTATAAGAGCGTAAAGCTGCCAGGTTAAAAGCTTCAATACGCAGGGTGACGCTGATCAGTTGGATGGATAAAAAAGCCTGACATCATGACGCGTTGTAACACATTACTCCGGTAGTCTTTTTTTTTAAGGATTTTTTCGG
>NW_015122925.1:0-757 GCF_001443285.1 Poecilia latipinna
AGAGTGGAACTGCGAGTATTTGGACCGGGGCTACCTTTAGATGGCAGTAATACACTTTTATGGATGTAAGCTGCGACTAAACTCCCCAGAAGAAGATTCCAGCCGACGTATTCTATAGTTTATGGCAGACGTGGCAAACGGCCGATCACACATTTGTTGAGCACTTCCGAAACAGCAATCTGGTAAGTAGAGAAACTACCAAAGGACCGCTGTGTATGAGTTACTCAAATTTACTATCCGAAAGGTTACATATGAGCTAGTGTATTTCTGCATTCTCGTTGTTGTCATTCATAGGCACTGGCAGGTTAGCATGTTACACGCGCAGCAGCTGAGTTAAAATACAGCTTCATATCTCTGTCGGCTGGCGTGTTCGCAACTTTTAGGAGAAAAATGCCTGGAGGACAACAGTTGTTGTTTGTGCTCTGGTTGTAGAAGAAAGTTTCTGACTGAAAGTTTGAGGCCGTTACTGCTGTCATTTGATCTTAAGAGGACGCTACATAAAGAAAGTTTGGTTTTCATCCTGTACGAGACGCGGTTGAAGACTGCAGTGAAGTTAGTTTCAAGTTGGATATTCGAGCTCTGCGGAGTAACCGGCCTTTAGCTCAAGGTTGATCCGATTTATGATCGCTAATGTCGGCCAGCCGTTCTCCACCGCTCCAGGCCCAACCTCTCGAAGGTTCACTTAGGGACTGTCAACAAATTATCGAACCAAACACTCCTGTCACATGCCTTGAATTGTGACCAACTGACTAATTGT
>NW_015122926.1:0-757 GCF_001443285.1 Poecilia latipinna
TTGTTTCACTTTACTTGAGGTAATAGTTAATATTAATGACACTGTAATGACACTTAATGACTTTGTCATAACTGTTGTAACTTGTTTCACTTTACTTGAGGTAATATTTAATATTAATGACACCGTAGTGACACTTAATGACTTTGTCATAACTGTTGTTACTTATGTCACTTTACTTGGGGGTAAAAGTTAATATCAATGACACTGTAATGACACTTAATGACTTTGTCATAACTGTTATGTCACTTTACTTGGGCTAAAAGTTAATATTAATGACACTGTAATGACACTTAATGTCATTTTCATAACTGTCGCTATTTGTTCCAGTTTACTTGAGATAAGAGAAATTGTTAATGAGTCTGTTATTAAATCATTTGACAGTGTAATAAAGCTAATTGAAATCTTTACTGGTTCTCCTTGTTTTGCTTTATTCCAGGGAGTGGAAATATTAATCATTGTTTTGTTAAAGCTTTTGCTAGTGTCATAATTAAATCATTATGCCTACTATTATGACAAAATTATGTTAGATCATGATTTCTTGGTTAATGACAAGTTGTCATAACGAAGACATTTTGTCTAGATTAATGTCAAGCTGTCATAATGAAGACATTTTGACTAATGTCAACTTTGTATTAAAAGTGTCATAATTTACCGAATGACACTTTATGACAACAGTCATAAATATTCATGAAGACTTATTGATGTTCATGACAGGTGTTATGTCATGTTTATGTGGGTGTCATGACGGTCTTATTCA
>NW_015122927.1:0-757 GCF_001443285.1 Poecilia latipinna
TCTAATAAAATGCCGTTATTAAGAAATCATATATTTTCTCCTGCGACCACTAATGTTGGCTACAGAGTTTGGCATGAGAGAGGCATTTGTACAATGAGAGAGCTCTACAAAGATGGTCTATTTCTTAGTTTTTCAGAGTTGTCCTCAAAATTTAACATACCTACTTCTCATCTGTTTCTCTATTTCCAAATTAGACATTGTGTTTCTTCGTTGTTCCCAAATTTTCCAACTCTTCCTATTGACCCACCATGGGTCGACCTTCTAGTTTTGAAACTCAATCTGAAATCACCCCTTTCTAATATATATGGAAAGCTTATGGCAATTGAGCCCGATTCATCGGGTAAAACCAGAACTCTTTGGAAACGTGAATTGGGGGTTGAACTGTCTGATTCATGGTGGGATAAAGTTATTCTCAGCATACGCCAAAGCACACCGTGTGCCAGGTTACAGCTTGTACAGTTTAAAGTGATAAACAGAGTCCACTTCTCGAAATCCCATCTATCTAAAAATTTCCCTTCGATTTTGGACCAGTGTGACAGATGCCAGACCTCTCCCTGCAACTTAAGTCATATGTTTTTCTTCTGCCCGAGCTTACAAAAATTTTGGAACTATGTCTTTTCCATACTCTCAGGGGTTTTTGGAATCCAGATCCAAAGCGATCCACTAATTGCCATTTTTGGAGTTCCAGGGACCTCACTTAACCTGTCACCCCTACAGGGAGAGGTCTTGGCTTTCTGTTCTCTCCTTGCCAGGCGCT
>NW_015122928.1:0-757 GCF_001443285.1 Poecilia latipinna
GTTGTATCGGAGGGTCGCTCCGACTGCATGTTAAATGTATTTTATATAATTGTCATACAAACAAAAGCTAAGGAGTTGCCTAAAAATAATTTCATACTCCGTATAACACAAACGCCTCAACACACGTATTGACTTACCTTGTGCCGAATCGCTGCTTCTGTTCTCAGCCTGTTCCCGTAGCAGTGGATTTCCTCCGGCATTATTTTCCTCCAACAAATTATTCCACTGAACGAAGCACGTACAGCTTCTTTTTAACTCCGTCTTCCCATTTCTGACGCTGGATCTTCAGTATCCTCAAGCTTTGAAATAGCAGGCAGCTACAAACCGTGTGTTAGCTGTAGTGGCTAAGTTTTGGCTACAGTCCGCTGTCGCCTTGATATCAGCAGGAAAATGAAAAAACTGAGCACTGGATGGTACCGACTAATTACTGGACACAACGGCACACCACAAAACTCAGTTGTTGTACCAGCAGCTCACAGATATTTTAAGTTTTGCGTCTTTTTCATGGTACAGATCTTGCAGCTTTGGCTAAAAACAATAGAAGCAAGTAGGACCCGGAACCAATCTATGTGGCATAAATTCAAACGGAAATACGTCACCACCTCTCGTGGCATATACCCCCCTTCTCACCCTCCGTGGGTGGTCTCTTTCATCCTCTGAGCTCGGGTCCTCTACCAGAGGCCTGGGAGCTTGAGGGTTCTGCGCAGTATCTTGGCCGTGCCTAGAACTGCACAGCCAAGTCCAGAAAGGTGCAGTT
>NW_015122929.1:0-757 GCF_001443285.1 Poecilia latipinna
AACACCGACTGATGCTGATGATCTCTGGATAGCTGCACATTTAGGAGTCAAATTATCACACTGACCACAATGGTGCTTTTGGAACATCACAAACCAAACTTATTATGAACGGATCCCGTTTGGTTACAGTTGAATTCAACTGCTTCCTGCTGCTCCTCCTCCCGATGCTCCGCTGATCAGCAGCGGCTCTCTGAACCGACGTGCAGACGGCGGCAGACATCGCCTCTATCAGACCCTCAGGATGAAGCTTGGACTTAGTTTCCAGATGTAGTCAAACCTTTTCTTTACAAGAGACGCTGATCAGTTGGATGGATCAAAAAGCCTGACATCATGACGCGTTGTCGCACATTACTCCGGTAGTCTTTTTAGGATTTTTTCGGCACTACTTTATTTAACAGCAATCTGACTGTAAGGGGGCGGAGAGAGTGGAGCGGGGCCTGGGCCCAGCGAATGGAGGACGGGAGTCGGACTCCTGATTACCGCGGGCTAAAGTCTCTGTATGCGGGGCGCCGCGCTAACCACCGCGCCGCGCAACGCCCCTGTTGCGGTAGCCTATGCTGTAATTTACAGTTTCACTTTGTTAAATTATTTACATTTTTATACAATTTGAACTTTCTGACGAACTCACCTAGTCCACCTTCTTTCATTTCCTTGGAAAAATCTGTTTTGTCACGTGATTGCGACTAGTCGACTGGCCCAGAAAAAAGTCATTGCAGAGAAAAGAATCGACTAGTCGACTAATTGGTGCAACCCCTAC
>NW_015122930.1:0-756 GCF_001443285.1 Poecilia latipinna
GCGGCAACAACAACCACAGTTGCTCCAACTACAACCACAACTTCTCCAACTACAACCACAGCGACTCCGACAACCACAGTGACTCCAACAACAACCAAAGCGGCACCATCAACAACAGTTGCTTCAACTACAACCACAGCGGCTCTGACTACAACCACAGCTTCTCCGACAACAAATACAGTGACTCCGACAACAACCACAGCGGCACCAACAACAACAGTTGCTTCAACTACAACCACAGCGGCTCTGACTACAACCACAGCTTCTCCGACAACAACCACAACTGCTCCAACTACAACCACAGCTGCTCCAACTACAACCACAGCTTCTCCAACAACAACCACAGCTGTTTCAACTACAACCACAGCTGTTAAATCAACAACCAAAGCTGCAGCGACCACAACCACAGAGGATGCATCAACCACAGCTGCTCCGACAACAACCACAGGATCTCCAACAACAACCACAGGATCTCCAACAACAACAACAGCTGCTCCAACTACAACTACAGCTGCAGCGACCACAACCACCGAGGCTCCATCAACAGCAACAGCTGCTCCAACTACAACCACAGCTTCTCTAACAACAACAGCTGCTCCAACTACAACCACATCTGCTCAGACATCAACCACAGCAGTTCCGACAACAACGCCAGCTGCTTCAACTACAACCACAGCTGCTCAGACATCAACAACAGCTGCTCAGACATCAACAACAGCTGCTCAGACATCAACAACAGCTGCTCAGACATCAACC
>NW_015122931.1:0-756 GCF_001443285.1 Poecilia latipinna
AGATCAGAGGATTAATCTGCACATCCACTCCAAAGCCAGTACCAATGCTGTGCCCAAACAAAACAAATGCAGGAAAAATGACCCAATTTCAACTACTTCATTATAAAACCCTTGAAGAAATGATAAGTCAGTGAAGCTCCAGTTCCTGCTGTCTGGATGTCCTACCCACACATTTCTTTAAGAAAGTCCTGCCTGTTGTTGCTAATGATCTGATCCAAATAGTAACTCATCGCGCTCTTCAGGTGTTTTCCCCCAGACTTTGAAAACAGCAGTTATCAAACCACTGATAAAAAAAAAAACAATCTAGACAAATCACTACTGCAGAATTACAGGCCGATCTCCAACCTCCTAATCATCAGTAAAGTTATTGAAAAAGCAGTTTTTAAACAATTAAATAACTTCTTAACAATAATAAATCACTTTGACTCCTTCCAGTCTGGTTTTCGTGCTCACCACAGCATGGAGACTGGCCTAGTCAAAGTGTTCAATAATATCCATATAAATACAGACTGTGGGAGAACCACAGTGCTGGTTCTGTTGGGCCTCAGTCCAGCTTTCGACACTGTTGCCCATGACATTTTACTGAATCGACTGGAGAGTTGGGTCGGACTCTCCGGTCCAGTGCTCAACTGGTTTGAATAAGTAACAGGGATTTCTTTGTTTCAATCGGAAACTTCTCATCAGAGAGGTCAAAGGTCACATGTGGGGAACCCCAAGGTTCAATCCTAGGACCCCTCTTATTCAATATTTATATGC
>NW_015122932.1:0-756 GCF_001443285.1 Poecilia latipinna
AAAACTTCAAAGAACAATATTCATAGTTAGATTGTTTTGTTACCGTAGCAACAATCTGATGCTGTGAGTTTAATCTTTGAATTTACAAATCCAATTTAGTAAACTGCGATTATAACTTATTGCTTTTTAGGCTGGCCAATTAAACTACTCCCTTCTCCCATATTTCACTAAATCTAACACAGAAGCTGTTAGAGGTGCTGATATTTTTAGCAACAAAAGGGGCCCCTAAGTCAGATTCTGCTCAAGGCCTCATACAGCCTTGGACCAGCCCTGCATGATGAGGTAATCCGCTGCACTACGCAGAGATGCGCAACAAACAGGAGATTTAATTCAATGCTGCTAATGTGGGATTAGTAGCTCTTCCGTTTCGTGTCTGTTGAATTTTTAATAAGCGTCACAGAAACTGTTTTGATTGGTCGAGTTTATGGGACGAGTTTCTCAGATCCCCATGCAGCCGCGTGTATTAACTCTAAGTACACAACGGATTTGATATGGTTTGATGCATCATGTAACTGGAAAAATAATGCTAAAAATAATAATAAAATAATATAAAATCAGCGTGATGCATGACTCCGAGGAGAGCGTTAAAGCTCCTCACCCGGCTGAACCTTCTTGATCAGGTTAGTGCTGCTAGTTATCCACAAACGCCCCGGCTAACCGGGACCACAGACATAAACTTTATAGGGAAGACAGACACAGAGCCACACACTGGGCAGCCTGTTGAGATGTAAACTCCACATATAATTGTTTGTTCTC
>NW_015122933.1:0-756 GCF_001443285.1 Poecilia latipinna
TGCTTAATGTCTACTCTTTTTTGCAAAGTTTCTGGTTTCCATGCTCACCACAGTACTGAGACTGCCTTCTTCAAATTGTTCGATGATATCCACATAAACGCAGACTGCAAAAAAACAACAAAAAAACAACACAGGACTGATTCTGTTGGACCTCAGTGCAGCTTTTGACACTGTTGACTATGACATATTATTGAAATGACTGGAGAGTTGTGTAGGACTCTCTGGTCCAGTACTAAACTTTTTTTGAATCTTACATAAAGAACAGGGATTTCTTTGTTTAAATAGGTAACTTCTCATTGAAGCGGACAGAAGTCACATGTGGGGTACCCCAAGGCTCAATCATAGGACCCATCTTATTTCTATCTATATGCTCCACCAGCTCAGGTTATAACAGAAAATAATATTAGCAGGGTTTCTCCCAGAAAACTTGAAAAGCCCGGTGGTCGGGGCGCCGAGGCGGTCCACCGTGTTTTTGTATTAAAAGATGTTAAGTAGACAGGAAATGTAAAAATATTACTGGGTAATTATATGTTACGGGAAAACATTGCCAGTGAAATGCTATTTAAATCCACAACTAGTCTTAAAAACAACAAATCAAAAAATATAATTAAAATGAATATCAATTATTTGCACTTCTGGTTAATCCAAATTAAGTCAGTGGTTTCATCAGGCCCCCAAGGGCTTCAGGAGCCCATAAATGCTAAAATTTTATCACAGATACATAACACTTATTTATTGAGATTATCAATGCTGCTA
>NW_015122934.1:0-718 GCF_001443285.1 Poecilia latipinna
CGCTGAGAAAGTAGAAACATCTGTAAATTTGTCATTTTGTACTTGTCATTTCAACATAAAACACAGTTCTAAAAGAAATTCACATCAAATTCCAAGAATCCTGAAAGAGTGAGCTGGAAATGTCAGTGCCAACAGAACTGAAGCACTCCCAAAATGCAAATGGAGTGGTCAATCAGGCCCCTGCTCTGTGAAACAAAACCTGTAACCAAAATGGAGAAGAAATCTCTGTCCCACAGAAGCATGAGTTAACAGAGACACAGCAACATACATCCAGCAAAACAGACAAAGACATAAGACACAAATCTCTTCTGCACAATCTCAACACAACTCAGACAGAGACAGACAGCAGCGCGCAGTGAAACATAAAATGGCGGACAGACAGACACAAAATCAGCAATAGATCAACCCGCAGCCAAGCACGCACACAAACACAGATACACAGACGACGTCGTAGTTCAGCCAAGAAAAGACAGAAAAGAAAAGAAAATGACAGGCGCCGGCTTAAAAGAACGTATGATGCATCTTTTAATCTTCCAACTTCACTTTTACAAATCTCTTTTATTCTCATTTCAACTTATCAGTCCTTCAAGGTGATTCAACCTGTACCGAATTAAATAATTTGTCTCAGTCCTTTAAGGTGATTCAACCTGTACCGAATTAATTATTCTCAGTCCTTTATGCTCTTTAGCAACTCCATGGTCCCAGAGAAGACGATACG
>NW_015122935.1:0-756 GCF_001443285.1 Poecilia latipinna
CAGCCAGAAGAGGAGACGTGGGTCCCCCTTCCAATGGGCTCACCACCTGTCGGACGGGCCAAAGGGGTCGGGTGCATTGTGCTATGGGCAGCAGCCGAAGAAGGGGACCCTGGCGGTCTGATCCCCGGCTTCAGAAGCTGGCTCTTGGGACGTGGAATGTCACCTCTCTGGTGGGGAAGGAACCGGAGCTAGTGTGCGAGGCTGAGAGGTTCCGGCTAGAAATAGTTGGCCTCACCTCGATGCATGGCTCTGGTTCTGGAACCAGTCTCCTTGAGAGGGGCTGGACGTACTTCCACTCTGGAGTTGCCCACGGTGAGAGGCGCTGGGCAGGAGTGGGCATACTTGTTGCCCCCCATCTTGGCGCCTGTACGTTGGGGTTTACCCCGGTGAATGAGAAGATAGCCTCCCTCCACCTACAGGTGGGGGGACGGGTTCTGACTGTTGTCTGTGCTTACGGGCCGAACAGCAGTTCAGATTCTTGGAGTCCTTAGAGGGGGTACTGGAGGGTGCTCCTCCTGGGGACTCCCTTGTTCTACTAAGGGACTTCAACGCTCACGTGGGCAATGACAGTGAGACCTGGAGGGGCGTGGTTGGGAGGAGCGGCCCCCCCGATCTGAACTTGAGTGCTGTTCTGTTGTTGGACTTCTGTGCTCGTCACGGATTGTCCATCACAAACACCATGTTCAGGCATAAGGGTGTCCATATGTGCACTTGGCACCAGGACACCCTAGGCCGCAGTTCGATGATCGATTTTGT
>NW_015122936.1:0-756 GCF_001443285.1 Poecilia latipinna
GAGAAACTGGGCCAATCGGTGACATGCAGGAAGATAGACTCGATGCGTAACCGATTTAGCTCGTTTCATATAACTGCAGAGTGCTTGGAAGTTGCAGAAGTATACGATCCTAAACTCTGGCCATCGGGTGTGTATGTGCATCGCTACTTTGAGGCGCGCAGACCAAAAAATAACAACATCCGTTTGGCTCATATGTCAGAGACTGGTATACTGCAGCAAGACAACATATCTGCATCTGTAGCACCGCAAATGAGCAACGGCCACGCAGATCCTGATAAATAAATGACTGGTATTAATATTGTGTCATATAATGCGCGAGGTCTGCGTGTTGGACACAGTGAAACAGAGCGCGTCGTCTTGTGGTGGACAAATTACTGGAGACTTGTGATATACTTTGTGTGCAGGAGACATTCTTAGCTAAACAGGACCTGGAGAAGCTGAATTGCATACACAAAGACTTTTACGGCGCTGGTGAATCCACTACCGAACCTTAGCACCAGAATAATTCGGGGAAGGATAGCCGGTGGTGTTGCAATATTATGGCACAAAAAATATGATCAACTGGTTGATGTGATTAGACTGGATGTGGATTGGGCCATAGGGCTGAAATTTACTTGTGGAGACAAACATTTCATTGTTTTAAACATATATACACCTTATGAATGTCCTCGAAATGAAGACGAATTTCTTAATAGACTGTCTTTTATTATGTCTTTTATGCAAGATAACCTGTCTACTTGTTTTTTTATTGTGGGG
>NW_015122937.1:0-756 GCF_001443285.1 Poecilia latipinna
AAATCATAGTGCAGCAAATAGAGCGGCTGCTCTTTTATCTCTTAAAATGAGTCAACAAACTATCACTATTGCTTCTACATCGTCATCCGTGTTTGGTTATTCTAAATTCCCGTATGCTATGTTGGGGGTTTTGTGGATTTTCTTCTGGAATCGCGATGTTTGTGACTGGAATCGGTTCATGTGGTGTGTTGCTCCTGTCTTGTGGCTGAACACGAACCGATCAAACCTGTTGTACTTTTATCAGCTCTGTGGTTACAGAGGTTTGGAGAATTCTCTCGAATTCTTAAATCTTGCCGTCTAAACCAGACTTAAGACTCACTAGCTCTATTCATCTCCTCTCGACCACTGCCCAAACGCTCTCTGACTCTGGTCGCTATGGTAACGTTTACATTACCTTCAAAATAAGATACAGATGCGCCACAAAAACAAAGATTTTACTTTCGTGAAAATTTTAGCTCACGATAATGACTAACGGAGCCCTGAGCTTGTTTCTCATCACTCCAATCAGGGAGTGATGGAGACAATGACACCCAAAGTGTTGCTGATATCCACAGCCTGCTGGGTCTCTAGTGGTGAAGCAGTTTGAATCTTCATTGCCTCATTAGCAGCCGGTCGCCGCATGTTACTCAGAGCGGCTTATTATGTTTGACGCCCCAACCTGTCCGGGATAAATCCATCCTCCTGTCTCTTCTCTGGGCCTTTTCCCCTTTGCAAAGAAACTTTCCAAAGACATCTGATTTGTTTCTTACTCATTTT
>NW_015122938.1:0-756 GCF_001443285.1 Poecilia latipinna
TTTAGAAACCAAACTCCTGTTTTACCGTGGGTATTGTGAGTTAAAATGACTGTCGAGTTTGTCGTGTTAAGTGACATATTTCATTTTCATCTATGTTCATGAGGTCCTTATTATTTTATGGAGTTATATTCCTGATAAAGAATCTTACGTGCTGTTTTAAAATGGAGCACACCGCTCTTGGTTACTAGGGAAACTCCCGGGCTTTAGAGTTTCAGAGCTGCTGCGGAGTAGAGACATGCCAGTCTCTGCCGTCCTTCTGCATAGCGCTTGACTTCTTTATGCCTGATATATGATGTTTTCCTGCTAGTGCATTATTGTGGCCGATATTGGGGAAAGGAACACTGGGAAGGTGCTCCTGTGCCTGCGGAGGAAGAGCGAGAGGCTGCGGAGTTTCTGTGTCTGTGGACATCGGCTACCGTCATCATTCTGGGTCGCCATCCCAGCCAGGACAACCTCTTTCATCGTTTTGTACGAATCAGACCCAAACACAAATATAGAGCTCTATATGAACTATTTTTTTTTTTGCTGGCCAGCTACTTTTAATTAAATTTTTTTCTTTTTACCAAGGACCCTGAAAGGATTCTTTATGATCTAATTTTTTCTTCTTCTTCTTTGTTGGTTTTTCCAGGAAAAGTGTATGACGAAGTGTTGAGACGAAGTTGGATGTGTTTCAGTCCAGTAACTTGTAATAAACATAACTGGTTGATAGTAAACTGCTATCTGAACCCGAGTAGATTCTGTTCTTTGGTTACATAA
>NW_015122939.1:0-756 GCF_001443285.1 Poecilia latipinna
TGTTGGGTACCAGGTTGTGGGGTTAGTTTTGTTTTCCTTTTCAGCATCACCGACTATCCAGAAGAGGGCGCCAGTGGTTCGGTTTTGTCAGGAGGGCGCTGACAGGTTCAACAGGACGCACCTGACTGATATCATCATCACCTCCCAGGAGGAGTATATTAGCAGCGGGCTTCCAGCACTTCTCTGCCAGAGTGTTTGCGTTTAGTGGTACATCAGGCCCCTGAGTCACCATTCAGAGTAGTTTCTAGGTTTCTTCGTGCAGTTTTTCATCAGTTTCATGTCACTCTTTTTTTTCAGGAGGCCTTCAAGTGTCCCTGGAGAAGTTTCCCCAAGTCCTACTAGCTTTGGATTACCCTTTGAAAACTCCTCTCTAGCTGGGAGCTCACTTCACACCGCTGGTTCTCTACGCCTCCACTCTGATCTACCTGTCTGCCCTCCAACGCCACGTCCGTCGTCGGCCTTCCAACGTCCGCTTCTCTAACTCCATTACTTGGAATCAGTCCCCTCCGCAGCTCCAAAGTTCTCTACTACAAGTAAGCACTAAACTATATTCCAGGAGTTTGGTCGTTCCCCACCGTCATTCAACTCACAATCTCCCCTTTCGCTTGCAGCCGCTCCGGAGTTCCTGGTCGCTGTCACCCTTTCAGTAGCTCTGTCAAATCACTTGTACATATTGTAAATAAACTATTGCATTTATTCCTCCTCTCCGTGAGTGTTCCTGCATGTGGGCTCGAAGCATAAAACCCACCATGACAG
>NW_015122940.1:0-755 GCF_001443285.1 Poecilia latipinna
CAGGGTTAAAAAGGAAAAAAAAGAAAAAGAAAAAAAAATCTCGCAGAGTCCAATTGTTCGGTTTGGTTCATACAGATCCAAATGTCAATGAACCAGCGCAGATTTCTCTGCAGATGCAACCAGGAAGAATTTGTGAAGCTGTGCATTCAGACCGCAACGGGTGAATTAATGGTAATTTAAGTGGAGTCGCTTAATTTAATTTCAGTCCAGACTGTGATCAAGCGCAGCTGACACTTGGTGCGCAGGCAGTTTCAACTTTACGCACAGAGAACAGAGAACATCGTGGAGCTCATTATTAATCATACTAAGAACAATATCTGTCAGAGAATCACCTCTGATCTGGACGCTTTAACGGACCAGAGGCTTTGGAGCGACCAGCAGCTGATCCGCTTCTGCGGGGTTTTTCTCCTGCAGGCCGAAGGAAGTGATGCGGGATCAGGAAACGATCAGAGTTCTGCCGTCTTCTAATCACGTCATTTCGTGAAATGTTACCTGATTTCAAAAACGGTCTCGCAGAGAAATACTAAATGTTTCGTTTGATGACTACAAATTGGAAATAAAATGATTTTTTTCTTTGACGGACAACGAAAAAACTCTAGCGCAACCTCTGCTCCAAACTACGAACATTGTCGGCCCCTCTTTGTTTTTTTTTTGTTTTTTTTTTTTGTGGAGGATCAGTAAATAACTTATTGGTGTTTTACAACCACCAGGTATGAAGTGCTTTAGCCTTTGAGTTGCACCACAGCACATTTGAA
>NW_015122941.1:0-755 GCF_001443285.1 Poecilia latipinna
TGTTCTAAGCACCTATTCAGTGAATGGATGGGTTCAGAGTCACCTGGTGACATCGTGATGTAGAGCTGTGTATCATCCACGTAGTTATGGTAGCTAATCCTATTTTCTGTTATAACCTGAGCCAGTGGGAGCATATAAATATTGAAAAGGGGTCCTAGGATTGAACCTTGGGGTACCCCACATGTGACCTTTGACCTCTTTGAGAAGTTTCCAATTGAAACAAAGAAATCCCTGTTCTTTATGTAAGATTCAAACCAGTTGAGCACTGGACGGAAGAGTCCGACCCAACTCTCCAGTCGATTCAGTAAAATGTCATGGGCAACAGTGTCGAAAGCTGGACTGAGGCCCAACAGAACCAGCACTGTGGTTCTCCCACAGTCTGTATTTATATGGATGTCACTGAACACTTTGACTAGGCCGTCTCCGTGCTGTGGTGAGCAAGAAAACCAGACTGGAAGGAGTCAAAGCGATTCATTATTGTAGGAAGCTATTTAATTGTTTACAAACTGCTTTTTCAATAACTTTGCTGATGAATGGGAGGTTGGAGATCGGCCTGTAATTTTGCAGTAGTGATTTGTCTAGATTGTTCTTTTATATTAGTGGTTTGATAACTGCTGTTTTCAAAGCCTGGGGGAAAACACCTGAAGAGAGCAATGAGTTTACTATTTGGATCAGATCATTAGCAACGACAGGCAGAACTTTCTTAAGTGTGGGTAGGACATCCAGACAGCAGGAACTGGAGCTTAATTGACTTA
>NW_015122942.1:0-755 GCF_001443285.1 Poecilia latipinna
AGCGGAAGAAGAGCGAAAGAGAGAGCGAGTGATTAACTTCTATTTTTGGCTTTTTTCTTACTGTTTTTTCACTGGGTGTTTATGTTAATTGTTTAGTTGTATTTTTGTGTTAGTTTTGTCACGTTTTAGGGGTTTTTGGTTGGGTTCGGGTGTGGCCGTCAGGCGTGCCTGGCTGGCCGGCGTCTGACGACGCCATGGTTGTTGGTGGTGGGGCTTTCTCCACGCTGACACGGAAGAACGGGGTCAAGGTGGGCGCTGGTTCTCCGTGCAGCGTGGAGGAAGTTTGTTTGGCTGTCGGGGAGGTGGTTGGACATGGGTCCATCAAGTCGGCAGCTCGCATGAATGGTGCTGTCGTCTTGTTTGTAGAAAAGGTCGAGCAGGCTCAACGTTTGGTTGAGGTGGGCGTTTCTGAAGATGGTTTGTTTCTTCAAGTGTCACCACTCACATTACCAGCAACAAAGGTAACTCTGTCAAACGTACCTCCGTTTACTGTCTAGGCACGGTAAAGTGTCACCGATAAGAAAAGTTCCTTCGGGGTGTAAATCACCTTTGCTTAAGCATGTTGTCTCTCACAGGAGACAACTATTTATGATATTAAATCGACGTGACGAGGAACTTAACCTGCGTTTTCATGTTAGATTAGACGAGTTTGATTATGTACTTTTTGCAACATCTTCTAACATGAAATGCTTTGGTTGTGGTCAGGAGGGTCAGATTATTAAGATGTGTCCCGACAGGGCCGGGCCGGCCCCGTC
>NW_015122943.1:0-755 GCF_001443285.1 Poecilia latipinna
TCTAGTTAGGTAGAGGTTGTTGAGTTAAAATGCTAAAACTAAACATTTTAACTTGAGTTTTAACTTTTCATCTCCTCGGCTGGTTTGGTCACATAAGCTGCAGACTAACAGAATCTTTTAAGAATACTTTCAATGGCAGGTATAACAGCAGGTAAATAGTGGTGAAACCAAAAATAGCTCTGTCTGAACTGTTTGCTGAAAGAACATGAAAGATGGCAAGAAATATTTTAGCAGAGAACGTCCATTCTCATTATTCATCAGTTTGAACCTTTGAGCTCATGAAGGTGTTACTGTGTCCCTCTGGTAACTAGGAACATCTATTAGATGTCATTTATTGACATTGCAATAATTATTCTTTACAAAACTAAATAACATTTACCTATAGCATGCTAAGTGTTTTGCTCTGTTCACAAATTGTTGATAATCAATCAATTAATTAAATCTTTATTCCAGACACAAAAAAGGTAAAAAGGTAAAAACAAGAGAAAATTAAAAATAAACATGACGTATTATTCACCGAGTCACAAATAAATGATGACGCCAATGATTCCATAATCTTGAAGAGAATCTCACTGTACTAAAAGCAGGATTTACTCAAATCTGTGTTATTGCATGACACAGATACTCTATACATGCATTTATACATAAGATTCCTGAGCACAGCTGCACATGTGGAAACAGCATTATGTACAAACATATGGCTAGCACTACTCCATCTAGGCAGTTTGAGTAGGAGCCTCATGCCATCATTGTAT
>NW_015122944.1:0-754 GCF_001443285.1 Poecilia latipinna
TACCAGGATTATTTATTTATTTTTGCGTGGTTTCGCTTCTCCGAAACGGACAGATGTCACGTCTGCAGCTCCTCCAGAGCGCCGCTCTCCTGGGTAACGTGAACCCAGAAGGCTCCATTTGTTAAATCCGCTGGATGAGTTACTCCCAGCGGTTTTTAATTCTTCGCAGTGGCGTAACGTAACTGCCTCCGCAGTGGTTGAGCAGCGGACTGCGCATGTTACAGTCTAATTAACTTTTGCATTGTCCACAACGTTGCATTCTCTTTAGTTTTCTCTGGTCTGTAATGGAGACTTGAATTTAACACGCCATTTCAACCAAAGGTTTGTAATGCGCTTCCTAACTAGACGCTCCAAAGCGTCTGGTCCATAACTCTTCAACACGCTGTCAGCTCCGGTCAGAAAGACGAATTTAGTTCAGAGGCCATGAGATGATATTCAGAAAGGATTTTTTTAATTAATTGATTTCAGTTGCCTCTGAGACTAAATCTTTGCGTAAAGTCTATAATGTCTGCCCATGTGACTTGTTTTTATCATTTACCTTTAAACACTGATTTAAATATTGCAATTTTTAAACTGAGCAGTAATTTTACATCCATGGAAACTCAAATGTAATATTTAAAACTTCAATACAAAATCAGTTATTTAACAATATGAGGTGGTGTTTAATTTATTTTTAACATTGTATTTTCATACATTTATGCTGGGGGTGCCCAAGTCTAGTTTTCCTGAGCTACCATCTGCAAGTTTAGATACA
>NW_015122945.1:0-754 GCF_001443285.1 Poecilia latipinna
AAAATCCTAAAACTACAAACTGAGGGTGAAACAGCGACGCTTTGCTGGCGTTTGTTTCAATCCGCAACCAAACCGACGAACCGGATCCTGAATCAGTCACGTGGTTCGGCCCGAATACGAGGCTTCAGACGTCACAACCTGCTGCATCAGCACAATCCTCGATACGCTTCATAAAAATCCTCCTGATTGGTCGACACGCTCCGAGGCCTCGGCACTGAAAACACGTAATTCATCACCATGATCCCAGCTCCAGTCTGCATTTTGATCCATCCAAAACTCACATTTCACTGCACAAAGGGCAAAAACTAAAATTTTAATATGCTAGTAGTTATAGTTTCCCTAATATGATTAGAAGATTTTACTGCGTGGTTTCCTGTTGATTATGTCAGAGTATAAAGGCGGATGGGATTCAGCATCATTAATCCTCAGGTTATAGTTTATACAGAACAAAAGCAAATGAAACACAAAGAGCTGCCTGAAGAAACTCAGGTATTCACTGATTTTTATAGGAAACTACTTTAACTCAACAGCTCAGACAGTTCAGTCTTAAGAGGATAAATCAGCTGTCATGGGATATTTTCTGTGATTAATTGATTAAAAACAAGCAAATCCAGATTAAATCCAGGACAAGCTGCCAGTGGAAGCAGAGCTGACTGTCTGCTGAAGCTGAGGAAGAGGAGGAGCTGATCTGTTCCTGATCTCTAAGAGACTCAAACTTCCTCCTTCAGTTCAGTTCAACTCTCCAACATTAACT
>NW_015122946.1:0-754 GCF_001443285.1 Poecilia latipinna
TCCAGCTGCAGCCAGACCTGCTTTAAATACACTTTGAAACCATGACAGCGCATGTATATCTATCTAGTTATCATCTTATGTCCATCCATCCATCCATTTTCTGAACACCCTTGTCCCTCAGTGGGGTCGGGAGGGATGCTGGTGCCTATCTCCAGCTAACGTTCCGGGCGAGAGGCGGGGTACACCCTGGACAGGTCGCCAGTCTGTCGCAGGGCCATCTTATGTCATATTATAAAAAATTTAATGACTTATTTTCGTCATAACTTGTTGCCTCTGCTGAACTGACAACTCCACTGACGGTCGGACTTCTTAATGCGCATGCGCGGGCATGCGTACTCACTGCATGTATGCTATCCTGACAGCGTATAGCTATCTGATAGAACACCCGCTATATCTGTCAGACACGTCATTACCATATGATTTTATTTAATCAGCAACATAGAATCATGACGTAGATCGTCATACACTTTGTTATTAACAGTTGTATGGTATCCTGACTTCGCGGTTAAGTGAGTTTTACACGGGCGTGTGTTGTAGCTGACTCCAGCTGCAGCCAGACCTGCTTTAAATACACTTTGAAACCATGACAATGCATGTATATCCATCTAGTTATCACATTATGTCATATTATAAACAATTTAATTACTTATTTTCGTCATAACTTGTTGCGTATACTGACAACTACACTGACGGTCGGACTTAATGCGCATGCGCTGGCATGGTACTCACTGCATGTATGCTATTCTGACAGCGT
>NW_015122947.1:0-754 GCF_001443285.1 Poecilia latipinna
TGTGATGGCCAAATCCATGGCCACACTCTGAAGGCAGAAGTCGGTAATTCTTATGCACAATTTAGTTTTCATAAATTATTTTTTTCATTCAAATACAACACTTTAGTTTGAGTAAAACATTTATTAGTTGATTTGGATACATTTGTTCTTTTTGTTAGCGCACATATTTAGTTAACATGTGTATTTATATCAACTTTAAAGTTTAATTTGTTTGCAACTAACTTTGTTTGTTTTTGCCGGTACTTACCTGCCTTGGAGTGGCCAGACAAAAGATGGGGGCCAGGGCTCAGCAGGCTTAAATGCTGATTGGACTGCACCACTAGTTCCTGCTGGCAGGGGGAATTTGTAGTTTCTTTATTTAGATAAGTTTTGTATTTAAGTAAATAGTAGTATTTAAACTTTAATATTTTTGATTTTCACTTTTTTTGGGTTTTACTCTAGCCAAACTTAGCTGTACTGTTAGTTGTTTGTGTTATTGTAATTGTATTCTGTTTAGTTATCCCTATTGTGTCTTAATTGGTCTGATCAGCCAGTATATAAACCCCTGTGTGTCATTTCTTTGTTAGGTCAGTTATGTTTGTTTGTGCAGCCAGTTTGTTTACACTTTTTGCCTGAGTTCAGTTTTGTTTCTTTGACCTCTTTTATGAGCTCAGTTTATCTTTTGTCATTTATAATCTTTGGGTTAAAATAAAAAACCCTATTTTTCTAATTAATATCCTGTGACTCCTTCTGTTTTTAACTCGGTCCATCACAT
>NW_015122948.1:0-754 GCF_001443285.1 Poecilia latipinna
TATAATCATCCAACTCAATTTGTTAAGTCAGTCTTACTCAAATCATTTAGTTTACTTCAAAAATGGTAAATAAACTTAAATAGTACTTTTGACCACTGAAAGCACATATTCACACATTTATTTAATGCTCAGATGCTAGGTAGCTTGGGATTAAGTACCCAGGGGACACATTAACATACGGCAGGAGGAAGCTGGAGTCGAACCGTCAACCTTCCGATTAAAAGGCGACTGCTCTATCCACAGAGCCACGGTCGCTTACTGGGAATGTGTCCCTGTAAGCTTGAGTCATTGTGTCAGACATGGGACACAAACTGAATTATTTCAAGTAAAGTCAAAGTGAAAAAGGTTATTTAAGGAAAAGATTTGTGTATTTAGATGACACTGTAAAAAGATTATTTAAATTTAGTTTGGAACTTCTTAAAAGTTTGAGTTGACTTTCTGTAGAATTAAATCAAAGAGATTTTAAATGTTTATTTGAACAAAATAAATGATTTCAGAAAGAGTGACTTAAATTTGTCATGTTAAACCCCCTTATGAATTAAGTTATAAAAACTTAACAAATTGAGTTGGAAGAACTTAATGAATTGAGTTGGATGATCATAATAAATTGAGTTGGTCAGACATAGGATACAAAACTGGCGTTGAACTCAATTGTTTTAAGTAAAGTCAAAGTGAAAAGTTCCTTCAGGTTAAAGATTTGTAAGTTTTGAGTTTTAAATGAACACAAAAAAGTAAGTTGTCATAGCAAAAGCAA
>NW_015122949.1:0-753 GCF_001443285.1 Poecilia latipinna
GTGAACTGCTAGGTAACCACTCCCCTTTGCTGCACCTTTCTGCAGCTCCTCTCTGCCTGTTAGTGAGGAGAACCAGGTGGACTCAATCTCCTAGCAATCAGAGTGCAGCTACTTTTGGTGTGACTGACCTGTCACTCCTGTTTGAAAGCATGAGAAGCAAACAGTGCTGGTAGCATGTAAATTCAGAACTGTGTAAAAGTTTCTACAAACTGTGAAAGACAGCCGGTAAGCCTCACAATGCTGTTGCTCATTGCTGAATTTCATTGGAGCAGCAAATGAACTCTGATTGATTGTTGTATCAAATTGTTTAATCTTATTGAAGTTAAGCTAGTAAGTTAAAAACAAAAAAAGAAAAAATACACTTGGTGTTTATTGGTTCAAGTAGAAAGAAAAAAATGTTGGTCAGAATGTTTGTGAAAATATTTAACAAAATGATAAAAATGCTAATTTATTTATTGCTGTTGAATTTTACTATAAAATATTTATTTATTATACTTTTGAAATAACTGGTTTAAAGGGGTAGAAATCTGATTATTCACAATGTATTTATCTTGTTAATTTCAGAATGTAATAGATGTGTTTCTGTTTCTTTTTAGGTTTTTCACTTAGGTGCTATGTGGACAATCATACAAAAAATAAAGATGAGTCAACTACATGAAAGGCTCTGGGTGAAATCCAGTTCAAATTTCACAGTGAAAATTTTCCCTTTCAAGTGGAGAATCGCACAGCAAACCAAACCTGAAAAACTTGACA
>NW_015122950.1:0-753 GCF_001443285.1 Poecilia latipinna
TGTTACTGAGTTGTCTAAAATGTCAGCCATTGTTCGTTGTCAGCTGTTGTTCGTACTGCTTTTGATTTGTTTGTCTAAAGGCTTTCGAGTTATTCATAGGAGTAAGGTTAAAGTTAGTTAAATAGTTAATAGTCAAAGTAAAAGGTTGATTGGCTGGTTGCAGAGGGAGGTCGCTGTCCCCGGCTTTTCCCGGACGCGGGGAAGGTAAAGGCGAGGTTTTGTCGGTTTTATCCTTGGGGAGTTCTGCCCCCTAAAAAGAACGCGTTAGCCAATCTGTGACTTGCTCAAGAAACACAAAAGTGTTGAGAGGGGTCCACCATAGGAAAAAAGATAAGAGAATAAGATAAAGGTTGATCGCGATCTGTTCCTCTGTAGTGAAATAAGTGATAAGAGAGGACATCATAGGAGCTGAAAAGCGTGGATCCATTTCTGTGTATCTGAAAGCTGTGTGTGTGTGTGTGTGTCTGTCAGCTGTGTGTGTAAGCCTCTGCCGCTGAGCAGACTTTGCGTGTTTAAATGTACTCTTCTCCGTTTATTGCAATGTCTTTTAAAACCATGGTAAACATTGGGAAATTATAATCTGTGGGAAGGTTCTTTATTTCATCTGTGGTCTTTGACTTTCTCGCCGCCGCGCGAGCAAAATCTTTCCGTTGTGTGTGATTTCCTCGCCGCTGAGCGAGCAAAAAAAAAAAAGGGATAAGAGAAAAGAAGTGATTTCGGGCCTAAATTTTGAACCTAAACAAATGGAGGGTG
>NW_015122951.1:0-753 GCF_001443285.1 Poecilia latipinna
ACTGTAAGTGAGTTTGTTCTAAAGTTGAAGGACTGTTAGGCACTGTTCAGGTTTGTCACCGCTCTCAACTTGGAGTGTCGGCCAGAACACCACTCAGGCCAGGATTCAGCTCAGGACCAGACGTTAGGATGAGGTGCACCAGATGCTTAATGAAGACACGAGGCGGGATCCTTTAACTGTTCTGTATTCCAAACTGTATCACAGATGCTGACCAATGAACACGGATGGGCATAAATGTGTGTCTACATGAAGGTATGTGTGGTTTCCTAGAATAAACAAGAATACAGAAAATAAGTTCAAGGTGTCCTATCATTACACATTACACATTACACCATGCCATTATACGTTAGATAAACTAAGAAGGAAACCTCTAAATCAATATTACTAAGCAAACTAAGGCAAGTTAGTTTGGTTATTAGTTAACTCCACAGTTAACTAATAACCATGCCTCTGCTCCACTGAGAATAGATATGCATGTGCAACACAATGCTCTACAATACACACGTAGCAGATAGCTCGGACTTAGCAACAGGTGAAATAACAGGAAACAAATAAACTTCAAATCACTCATTTAGCTGCAGTAAACACTCAAATATTGCAACTTACTCATCAATGACGCACACTCTTAAGGAGAACACATATCTTGTGGTCTTTCCCACGTGTTAGCACAGCGGTTCGGTTACCAAACTTCCCCACCAGAAATCAGCAACGTTGGCTACGGCAAGTTGTCGACGTCATCACTGCCCTAACTAC
>NW_015122952.1:0-753 GCF_001443285.1 Poecilia latipinna
CCCTACACCAACATGGTATTTAGCACTAGCTAATGCTACAGCACAATACCAACATAGTACTTATTATATTTAGCAGAAACAAATGCTAACATGCTGCACAAACATGGTATTTAGCAGTAGCTAACACTAAAATGCTACACTAAGGCATTTATCTTAAACTAATGCTAAAGCACTACAATAACATAGTACTTAACAGGAGCTAATGCTAACGCGCTACAATAACATAGTACTTAACAGGAGCTAATGCTAAAGCACTACAATAACATAGCACTAAACAGAAGCTAATGCTAACGCGCTACACCAACCTGGTGTATTTCTTCAAACCTCAATAGCAGCTCATGGAGGAGTTTGATCTGTTCACATTTCATCTGTCTGATGCCATACAGTCATGACACGGTAACATTTTTCACAAATATGTAAAAAACATATTTTTAATAAAAGTTACACACTGCAGCTATAAATGCCTGAATTTGTTCAAACTACTAATTCTGCACTGAGAGTCCAGAGTTTATTCTGAGGGAAGAGACAAAGTGTCATCTTTTAATTTTACAAAAAAACAATGAACTGCTGGAAACTAATTTGGTGAGACAAACCTGTATTTAAATGACCCAAAGTTGTAGATTATATTTTTCATCTTTCACCTTCATGGGATGGGAATGTTTTACTTTAACTAGGACTTTCTGAAAGGCAGAGTTGATGAAAAATATTTTTAATGCAAATATTTAAATTTGAACAGGAAAAGAACAGAATGAG
>NW_015122953.1:0-753 GCF_001443285.1 Poecilia latipinna
AGATTCCTTAAGAGGAGAATCGCAGTTTTTTTTTTAATCACAAAAGTTGTAACCTACCTTTAATCTGTAGCTTCAGTTTGTTTCTTTGTTTCTGGACTTGATCAAACATTTTTGAGGCTCTTTCAGTCAAATCTCTCATTTCTTTTCTCAGAGTTTCTCCTTGATTTCTGTCAACAGAACAATGTCTGAATCCATTGTTTGTAATCAGGGACTCAATTTTCTCTAAAAGTTTCTTGACTTGATCTCTGTCTTCTCTGTTACTGAGGTTGAGAAAATGTTTTCTGTCTCCACATTGTTGAAGAATCCACTGCAGGACTGGATTTGTTCTTATTATGGACTCAATCTCTTCATCACTACATGGAGCGACTGCAGTGAACACGACGATGGTGTGACTGAAAACATCTGCATTGAGAAGCTCCAGGTGTTGCTTTAGTGATGCTTTGACAAGCTCAGGTAAATATAAACTGACAGGAATGACCAGAAGAAAGACATGAGGTCCTGGTGGACACAGATGGACACTGTTCTGGATTTCTATCTGATCCAGTTTTGGGGTGTCTTCTCGTGGATAAACCCAGCACCATCCTGGAGTATCAACCACTGTGACTTGTCTGCTGAACACTTCCTGCTGCTTCGCTTCACTCTGAGCTGTTCTTCTGCTGGTGTTGAAAACATTTTGACCCAGGATGAAGTTTCCAGCTGAACTTTTACCTTTGAGACCTCCATTTGATTCCCTTCCTCCTATCAACACAATTC
>NW_015122954.1:0-753 GCF_001443285.1 Poecilia latipinna
GTTTAGCTAAATATGTGAGTGTTTTTAATAAAAATGTCTTCAGTTCAGCCTCAGAGAGAGTTTATCAACGAGCAGGAAACTCCTGCTGAAGAAACATTCACAGAGTTGAAAGAAATCAACGTCAAGATCGAAGAAGAGATGGAGGATCAGCGCAGACCGCTGGATTTCACCCGGATACCGAAGATCGTCTTACACCGAATAGGTACGAAACACCTTCAGGTTTTACTGATGAGCCCATAGACATAATAAAAGAATAGACGCCTCCTGGATATGAGGTTCCATTTGTGTCAAAAATAAGTAGAAGTCATATGTGTAGATGTCTATGGTCTATGTTGCATATGTCAATCAATCCAATTTTATTTGTATAGCACATTTCAGGAGCAAGGCATTTCAAAGTGCTTTACATCATTAAAAACAAAAACACAGAGTAATAAACAGTCAAATAAAATAAAATAAATAAAAATGAAAAAATAATTAAAAACTGAACCCCTTTTAATTTTTAGTTACAGCAGCATCTGGATCAGCTGCAGCTGTTTGATTAATTAGTCAGACCTGTGAAGACGCTGCTGCAGTAATCAATGCAACTAAAGATAAACACATGGATGATTTTCTCTAGATCGCACTGAGACATCAGTCCTCTAATCCTGGAGATGTTCTTCAGGTGATAGAAGGCTGACTTTGTGACTGTCTTTATGTGGCTCTGAAGGTTCAGGTCAGAGTCCATCACTACTTCCAGGTTTATGTTGCATATGT
>NW_015122955.1:0-753 GCF_001443285.1 Poecilia latipinna
AATGTGACAGTATGCCCTGTAGGCTTTGAACGCACCACACAAGTGTCTGCATCTAATTGGTTGTGATGCTGTCTGCCTGTGTATAAAGGGCCCTCCCTCACCTGGTTGACATCACGTTGTTTTCCTTCCGGTTCAGACCTCGGCATTTGTTGGTGCTGCACGCTAGGTAAGGCAGGCTTCATCTCTCTCAGTCAATTATTACTTGTGATTTATTTCCATTTTCTGTGTAACAGCTGCAAAATAATGCGTGCGTAAAAAATGCGCTTAATGACGCTGTGATTGCCGATCCATCGTCCTTGTGGTAAGAATCTTCCCACACTCAATGCTTGTTAGCTTAGCTTTAGCTCAGCTTTTGTTGTATATCCAGGCCGCCTGTACAAGCTCCATGTTTCCTCCTTCCTGTTAGAGGCACTACATAAAGAGCTCAGTGGTAGGTGAAGTGCTGGAGTTTGGATGCTTTTAGATTCCATTTCTAACATTTATTTTTGATAGCCGCTGCTGTTTGTCCTTGGCTGGCTGTTTGTCCTTGGCCGGCTGTTTGCCCGCTGTTCTGGTTGTCCTCGACCGACGGTCCGCCTGTCAACTGGATAATCTGTCGGCTGCCTACCTGTCGTCCTGGTTGCTGGCTTCAGGCCCGCCGTCCTGGTCGGCGTAAAGTTGGCTTCTACCACTCGTCCAGTGTGGCTGATTTGGGCTGATTGGTGATCAGCTCGGACTATTTTTCTACTGCCGCTCTGAGTGGCGTCTGCTACA
>NW_015122956.1:0-753 GCF_001443285.1 Poecilia latipinna
TATGTAAGAGCGGAAATACTATCTAAGGAGTTGTTTGGCGGAAAAAAGACACTGGCGCCTCGGCGAAGACTTTGGCTTCGCACTAGGTCAACCTGACCGAATTCTTTCCTTCCATTTGCGTGCAAAGCGCAAATGGAGCCAGAATTTACTGGAAAGGATGTCTGTTTGTGCAAGATAAAATCAACAATTTGAGATAAATTGTCCTATTCAGCAATTCTGAAATGGAGCAGATGTTGAGATGTTGAGTTCGTGAGGTCCAAAATATTTTAAAGGTTGCCCAATACACACTCAGTATAAAGCGTGCCAGAGTCTTTCTGCAAAATAACAGTAGCACGCCATTGGTTGAAACTTTCCAACACACACTGATGAAGATGGAAAAGTATAAAACAGGTCGAGATTAAGACTTCGGAGAGATTTTTTGTGACAAGACGATGATGATGAAGATTTTTGTATTGAACTGAAGAAACTGTAACGAGGAATCCGTGGTAGTGTAATAAATCTCCGGCTCGTCTATGGCCCAGCAGCAAGAACTACGTCTCTGTGCGTTATTTCCCTTACTTAGATATTTAAGAGAATAGCCAACTTTCTAATCCTCAATAAAAATGGTGACACCCGACGTTTGAATGAACAATTGAACAACCAGGAGAAGAAAGGTGACTCGCTTCAGCCTGACTGCGGACGGGAGCCGTCTGGGCCCAATCACAGGAAAGAGGTAAGCTTTTATCTCTTTTACTTGTTAAAAACAGAACGGTT
>NW_015122957.1:0-752 GCF_001443285.1 Poecilia latipinna
GACATTTTCAATACAATTTTTTGATCCCAGGCTTAGTTTATGGACTGTTTTTCAGCACGATTTGACTACAAACTACATCTCCCATAATGCATTCCGATTGTTACCAGCCAACATTACGGCTTCTCGCCACTAGAGAGCAGCAGAGTCACCTTAAGCTGCTTATTGATTTTACCAGCGAATAAAACTGAGACTTCGACAAGCTAACATCAAAACATCCAAGAAAAGAAAAATCGATCTACAAGTAAGACTGTGAATGAAGATGTGTGTGAGTTGGTGTCAGGGCTTCAGGTCGCGCTAGACGTTATCTTGACCGACAACATAAAAAAAAATCGGTCATGTACTATTTTTATCCGTGAAATTACAATCATATTAACATTGGCTATTTAGTCGCATTTTATGCGGTTTAGTTAATATTCACCGTGAATCCAGATTCCATTACAGATTAAGCAGATAAATGCATCTACATTTTTCTCCGTAGTGACAAAAACCACTGACTGAGGCCCCAATAACTTTTAATAAATTAAATTAAGCGAATTTACTTAAATGAGCATCACTTCACCCGCTGGAGTCTGAACGCACTTCCTCCTGGTTCCCATCTGCAGAAAAATCTGCGCTAATTCATCAGTCAGTTGGATCTGTCTGATCCAAAAAGATCAACTGAACTCTGTGAGTGTTTTACCCTGCGCGGTCCGGTGTGAGCTTTTTTTTTTTTTTTTTTTTTTTTTTTTTTTGTGTTTTTTCTTTTTCCGAAA
>NW_015122958.1:0-752 GCF_001443285.1 Poecilia latipinna
TATTCAGATTGCCTGTTTACAAAAGTAAAATAACGGCGACCGACTCTAAACCTCTCCTACCTTTTTACTGTCGTTTAATCAACCTGTTGCCGTGGCAACTGCCTGCGCCCCACAAACCCAGCAGAGATTAGCTAAAAACACAACGGATTCAGTCCGTTAAGATTTTAGGTTTTCAGGCCTCATATTTATTTCTCCTTAAAAAGCCTCTCCTCTCATGAACAAAGCGGTGGCTGATTAGACAATTTAAACTTATGCTCTGCTCATCAGGGTCTTTGAGACACTTTTTACTTTTGTAATGGTACCGAAATGCACAGAAAGACGCAACACCTTGTTTAAACAATAACTACTGAGATTATTAATTTTGTTGGGCCATTAATTTGAACATATTTTGTTGATTTTATCCTTAATAAGATGTATTGGATCAGAGGACATGCTGGTCTCAACATCCTGGCAGCGTTCAGTTTGTCACCTACTGCCGAGATCAACTCAAAACTTTGCGCTATCGTAATTAAGCACCTATTGATTAAATATGACTGTAGTTGGAAAACAAACATCAGCATTAGCTTACCGTGCAACGTCTGGGCAACCGGAGGATCCTGGACGGACAGCAGCGGTCCACCATGTCTGAAAGATGGCCTCCGATGCAGATCTCCAAGGCTTGGCACTCTCATTCTCTCAGCTCGATGCTCCATAGAGCTGCCTCTGGATATTGCAGTTCACTTACGATGTACAGTAAAGTCTGCTCCTTATAG
>NW_015122959.1:0-752 GCF_001443285.1 Poecilia latipinna
ATCTATACCATTAAGTTAAAGCATGGGCTACAAAGTTTCCCCCCTGTGAAACAGACGGAGACCAACGTACTCCTAAATGAACAGATAAAAGTAAATACTGAAACATTACGTTATCCTGGATAGGGTTAGGAAAAACCAAATGGTTGAGGTTTAAATCAACCTAAAAGATTATAAGGTGGTCTTAATCCATGAACCAAGATAAAACTGTGAGTCTAAGTAGAATAAAACATCAAGCCCTAAGGTTAGGCCTTTATTTCTCCCCAAATGCCAATTCATTTAAATACCCATTTAGACAAAAAGGGAGGGTAAAAGTTAGACTTGAGTAAGAGAAGATGGTTCAGTGTTAGAACGTCCAGATCATTTGGATCGGTGGAGTCCAATGTAATAGGCCTACTGATGAGAATTGACTCCACTTCACAGACTGCAGTTTGAAGTCCTTCCTCGTCTGCAGGATAGAATTAAGGACCATTCTGATGGTCCACTATAGTGCAACCCAGCTGGAGGATTGAAGATCCATTTCACGCCCTTCAGTGACAGCGCATCAGAGATCGTTTCCTGATTCTAGTGTTCAATGGCTCTTCTCAGCTTGCACTCTGCTCCCACCAAGTTGGTACCAGTATTGGACTGCAGCTGTTGTACTTGGCCTCGCATTGCAATGAAACGTCATAAGGTGTTAATGAAAGAGTTGGTGTCAAGAGATGAAATGACCTCAATATGTACCTCTCTGATCGCCGAACATGAAGATAACTCCA
>NW_015122960.1:0-752 GCF_001443285.1 Poecilia latipinna
ATCATCACACAAACCCCACAAACACTCCTCCATGCTTCTCTGAAATTCTGCTGGGGCTGAACTGAGTCCAAATGGGATTCTAGTCCATTGGTATAAACCCCATGGAGTAATAAATGCTGTGAGAGGCTGGCTGTCCTCATCTAAAAACCCCTGATGATAAGCCTTTCCCTGGTCCAATACTGTAAACCAGGAGCTACCTGTAAGGCTGTCCAGCATGTCTTGTATTCTGGGAATAGGATGTCTGTCAGGTACTGATTTGCGATTAAGTTCTCAATCTACACAAAGTCTGAGCTCGCCTGACTTTTTCCTCACACAGACTATTGACGAAGAATTGGATGTCTTTGATTTTGTAACCCAGCCTCTGTTTATCAGGTCCTGCAGGTAGGTTTTTACTTCCTGGTGCAGTGGTTTAGGCACACTAATGTAGGTCTTTTGAACTGGTGTCTGATCTTTGAGAGTAATGTGCATGCGAAGACTGGGAATACAACCAACATGCTCCTCCCTGAGCATGGTTCTCACTACAAGCTGCTGCTCACCAGTTAAATGATCCAACTGTACAGGAGGATCCCAAATATCACTAGTGTCACTCCTGGCAGGTGATGAAACTTTAACATCTGCATCACTTGTCATGTTGTTAGTTTGTTGGTTTTCTACCGGTTGTAAAGCGACTGGATATACTCCCAGATAGCACAGAATGATTGAGACAACATTGAATCAATGTCAGCCAGAAACATTGAATCAATGTTGAACGC
>NW_015122961.1:0-752 GCF_001443285.1 Poecilia latipinna
CAATAAACCCTGATGACACCCAAGAGTTTTTTTTTCCTATTTTAAGTCCGTTCTTGAATCCAGGGTGATTAATGGTCCATCAATCAATAATCCGACTGTTTTTAGTCCATGATCCAAGGCAATAGGTCCAGAATGAATAAAGTAGTTTGGTTCAATTAAGTCCTACCGCAAAGCTGCGGTGATCTGGTAGCTCGCCATCCTGGGTTGAAACAGGGGGCAAAAAACCCTGACCTAAACAAGGTCATAAATGAAAACAAAAATTAGCATTCACATTTAAACAGGGTTAAAGTGCTATCCAAAACAACTAAACATTCAATAATTACAAAAAATATTCCATAAAGTATTTCTCAGGAATCATTCAAATGAATTTCAAGTTATGGGTCACATTAATGTTACAGATCCAAATAAAGTTACTAAGTTTCTAAGTTTAATTAACAGAGTCAATTAAACTTAATTGACTTCAGTATTGTTTCAATAAACAATTAATTGTTTCTTTTGTTTTGTTGCGCAACTCCAAATAAATGAACCAATTCCAGATTTCTTTAGGCCATCAACAAAATCAATGAAAAGTAACAAAGTATCCTAAAAAGGACAAATTTACAAAAATCAAAGGACTTATTCAATACTTGGAGGATATATCTCCTATTCAGCCACAAAATTAACAAAAAGAGAATGAGCTTTTAATCTATAAGACCATTTTTTTAATCACGAATAGATAGATGGTGAGTGGGCGTGTCGCCACCGCATTTCTA
>NW_015122962.1:0-752 GCF_001443285.1 Poecilia latipinna
AGGTTTGCTGAAGCAGCAGTATGAACAAATGTACTTCCACTAACATACTGTTATGTGCTTCGGGCACATTATGATTTTTGTCTATTTCTTTTTTTTGTTTTCTTATAGACCTTGATTAAATGACCTTTTGTAAATATATTTTGGAGTTTGGATAATTTCTTTTTGGACATTTATTTACGTTAATTTGTGGTTCTGTTGGTCCGCCTATAAATAGGCTGGCTTTCGGCATGTAGGGAGCCTCCATTCCCGCCTGGGCTCCGCCTTTCCGCTCGCTCCACCACCACCAGGCGCGGTGTGCGCTGAACCAGCCGCTGTGGGCCGCAGCTGAGGCTTCCAGCCAGCCATGTGGTATCTCTGTTAACCTTTGTTTGTTTTTTCGTTGTGAGTTTGGCCTGGTGGGACCGGTTGTCCTGTTTTCGATCTTTCTTTTGCACTAGGTTCTTTTTGTTTTAGTCCGGTACTAGTAGGGGCTTCGACGGCCCTGTATAGGGTTGGCCCCCTGCTGTACCGTTTTGTTCTGTTTGACCGGCTCACCAGGTCCAATTTTCTGTTAATACTTTTGGGGTTTTGTTTTCTTTATTTTCTTTGGGACACGGGATCTGAGGGTTTGAACTCTATTTTCTTCACAGAAAATCAGAAGAAGCTGAACTAAGAAAATCAAAGTGAAGAGAATTTATGAATAAAATATTTTGTTGAACCCTCATCTTTTGTCTCGTGTCCTCAAATATGTTGTGCCCTTGGTGGACGTAACA
>NW_015122963.1:0-752 GCF_001443285.1 Poecilia latipinna
AAAAGAAAAAAATTTGCAAAAAGGAGTTTTGAATTTATTTATTTTTATTCATCCCATTGACTCAGTTTCTTTTACTTTTCTCCAGTGAACAATTTAAGAGAATGTACAATACAAAAGTATGAAAAATAACATAACCTACTCAACTAATTAGCACATGTAGGGCAGCATACAAGTGCACAGCCTTTGCAGATATATTTCTTACACCTGCAACACACAGTTTGTGTTTTACAGTCCTTCTTTTGAGGCCAGAACTGACATCTCTTCCTCTTGCTTGCCCTAGCTGGGGAAGTGACTGTGGTAGATGGATCCTCAGGTTGAGCAGGAGCTGCTGCACTCTGAATAGCTTTCACAACTGCTGCTGAGGCTTCTGTGCGGGGGACATGCTTCGTTCTTTCAATGAGTGGACTTACAAGTGCCGTTCCTAGCTGCTCCAGGAACACCCTCCTCTTGTGCTTATGAGACATCCAGGTCGGGTTGATCTCTCTCCAAATCACAAAGGCATTGTAGGAGGACACATCAATGATGTTGTGGAAGATGGCCAGGGGCCAGTGGGCAGTCATTCTTCTGCAGCTATATGTTCCAATCACCTTATCTAGGTTGTCTACACCGCCTTTGTTGCGGTTGTATTCCAGGATGATGATTGGCTTCCTGTCCTCACAATCACTAATGTCGCCGTCTGTGTACTCAGTGCTTTCTTTGGGAGGTAGGAAACTAGAGTGGTGGTGGGCGTGAAAGCAAACTGTGAGGAGAAG
>NW_015122964.1:0-751 GCF_001443285.1 Poecilia latipinna
TTTTATGCAGGAATAAACGTATAAGAAACAGAACATCATGCCAGACTTCTTCACCAGCAGTGGATTAAAGTCTGAAAAGTTGCACCAAGTCAGGTGTGACTGTTTTTCCCCCTCGAACACCGGCTACTGATGATATGCTGGACAGCTGCATATAGTCAAATTATCACACTGACCAGAGACACAACGATGCTTTTGGTTTGTGCATCACAAATCAAACTTATTATGAATGGATCCTGTTTAGTTACTGTTAAATTCAGCGCTGCCTCCTGCTGCTGCTCCATCCCGATGCGCAGCAGGACGGTCCGCTGACTCAGCAGCAGCTCTTTTTGCAGGATGAACCAACATGCTGACTGCGGCAGAGATCCTCAGGTTGAAGCTTTAACTTCGTTTCCAGATGTTAAATAGTATTTTTATAAGAGCGTAAAGCTGCCAGGTTAGAAGCTTCACCAGCAAAGTGGCGCTGATCAATTGGATGGAGGAAAAGCCCGACATCATACCAAATTGTTGCACATTACTCCAGTAGTATTTTTCTTTAAAATAAGTTTTTCAGCACTATTTGCCTTTATGACAAAAATCCAACAGAAAAGTTGCAGAGAGAAGGGGCAGGAGAGAGAGACAAGCGAACCAGAGGACGAGAGTCAGATTCCGAACTACGGCGGTCTAAAGGGGCACCGCGCTGTGCCTCTATTCTGGTAACCTTTGCAGAGGTTTGCAGTTTCCCTTTGATGAATTATTAACATTTAACACAATT
>NW_015122965.1:0-751 GCF_001443285.1 Poecilia latipinna
AAAACAAAAAATGGAAAAAAAATTGAAAGGAGTTTTTTTTTTTTTTTTTTTTTTTTTTAACCAATACTTTCACTAATTGTGGGATTATTAAAGTTTCAACCACAGGAACATTAGTTTTATTTGAAAAGATATTTACTTTTAGTCCCCTCAGCAGTTATCTGGACAAGGACTTCTCAGCAAATTGAACAAGTTTGCTGAGCATTGCTGCCAGTAATGTTTCATATTGGACCGCCATGTTGGCGGAGTGCGCTCAAAAAGCTGCGATTTGTACAAACCCTGCCAGCCTCCATCCTCCCTGGCAGATTATGAAATCTGAAATGAGTCCAAACCTTATTAACACCATAATTAAACCTGGAGCTCCAAGTATTATTGAAGTGGCCCGCATATGATAACAGAGACACAGAAGCAATTTGAATTGCCCAATTTTTCTTAATCATTTGGAATTATCAATAATATGAATCTCTACTGACTGAATCCAAGCAGCTGATATTTTCTGGGTGCGTTCAGCTCCAAACACCTGCAGAACGGATAATTCAGAAATCCTTCCAGCATGACTGTCAATAACGGCTGATGAGAATCAGATCTAATAAAAAACAGAAAGTAGACTCGGACAGCATGTTGAATATGAAATTACAAATACATCCTGTCAGTATAAAAGCTGTAATCTGAAGTGTCTGACTCAAATTTCACATTTTTATGAGAATAAACTACAAGCTCCTGTATGTGAATACTTTCTGATTCCTGGTGAATC
>NW_015122966.1:0-751 GCF_001443285.1 Poecilia latipinna
GAAGAAAAACAACAATGGAAGAAAAGAGTTGTATCAATGAAGAGCTGGCGCAGCCTCTGGAGGGCGAGAAAATCCCCGCAGCTCCGACCATAGCCTCGAGGCTACCAGCGACAAGCAATAATCAAATTCTTACCACCTACTTAACCTGCATGTGAGAAGATGTCATTGTCACGTGACTATATAGACTAACCGGTGTCACCGGAGGTCACACGTGACCATGTTGGTATAAGATTCTCGACCTGTGCATGCGCAAGAGTGATGATCATTCTGCTTTAAGCACCGCCTCTGGCGGTCAGTAGGGATGAAATGTAACTCATCGTCTGAAAGCATCTGAGGCTCATTTCATTCTGACTGGAGAGAAAACAGGCTGATCAGCAGATGGATCCACCAGGTTCGGTTCTGATCAGGAGACGATCAGCTGATCCAGGTGAGCCGCTACCTGAGGAGCTTTGGCTCTGATGGAGAACATCTGAGGGATTCAGAGGAGGATTGATCACAGATCAGATCCATCTGATGGTCGATCAGCGTTTAGATTCATCCTGGAGCTCTGAGCAGAACTTAGAGCGGTACCGGTTCTGTTCTGATGGACTCAGGATGAACTGCTGGTGATCCTGGGTTTCCTTCCAGAACCTCAGTGACCTGACCGAGACCCAAACCAATCGAGGACGAGACGCAGAACAACTCAGAATGATTTATTTCAAATTTAATAACTTAAACAGCAGAAAAACTTCTGAATAGGGACATGGAGGAC
>NW_015122967.1:0-751 GCF_001443285.1 Poecilia latipinna
GAATCTTAGAGTGTAACTGACACCAACTGCCGCTTTTTTAGAGTGAGAGAAAGAGTGGATTTTTGACCCCAAAATAATTTTGAAATCGCTCTCATGGGTGCAAAAATTTCCCTATTGGGATGAAAGTCGGTCATGACATTGATACGAATGCCTGCTCCGGTAAAATGTTTTCAAAATTTTTCTAGGGCTGACGGTTTTCTGTCCAGGTGCTTCAGAGCAAAGTTTTGGGACAGGACTAACTGACGTTCCTCCCCAGTGTTTTACATACATTTCTGAAAAATTTCTGAGCTCAGCGCACACTATTTTTCTCTCATCACTGCAGTTACTGTGAATAAGCTACAGATATGAATCGCGGTAATAGATGAGATGAGAAATAGCCCTCTCATATGCTTCAAACGGTTTTTGGATCGGCCTTACGGATCCTGAACGGGAAGCAGTCGGACTGCTTTTTTCATTAAAACTGACTGGGTGTCTCATAAAGATAGATAAGTCTGACACACACGCAGGGCAGTTTCATCACTATAGCAACAGAATGCAGAGATAGGGAGAACTGCTGGTTGGACTACAAAGACTCTGTAGTTCTAAACATGGCGGAACACTTTAATACAGAGGGCAGAGCAGAAGGTCAGAACTACAACATGGCGGAACACTCAATTATTACAGAGGAGGGCTGAGCTGGCAGTTAGAACTACTTCCTGTTTTGGGCATTATACAGGTGGATTAACCAAACCACTGTTACACATTGGATTAG
>NW_015122968.1:0-751 GCF_001443285.1 Poecilia latipinna
AACTGCCTTCCTTGATGCACAACCATGGCATGATAGTGCAGGACAAGCAACTTCGACACATGATGTTTGCTTGGGAGAATGATTGGATTCTTGGATACTGCGTCCAATAAAGCATGTTTGAGACGACCTCCACCTTTTATGAGGCCTTCATCCATATAGGGGTCGAGAGTTACGATGGAGCTTGAGCTGTGGACAGTTTGATTGTCTTGGAGAGAAATGTATTCGTCAGGAAAAGCATCCTTCTGAACAGACTGGAGAATGAGATTACTGGCAGCATTCAGCTCCTTTGGAGAGTGTGGCTGTCTACATTCATGCCAGCCCCTGTATGAAGGGTTTGACACGTTGCTTGATGAGTGAGAACATGAGTGAGAACAAGCTTGATGAATTAAGAAGGCAATGGCACGTGCCAGTAATTTCCATTTTGAGAAGCGTTGCAAGGTTGAGGGTCCTCCAATATCTTGGTTGTGCCTAGAACTGCACATTTCTGGACTGAGATGTCTGATGTTGTTCCTGGGATCTGTTGTAGCCACTGCTCCAGTTTGGCGGTGAGGGCCCCGATGACCACAGGTCTTCACCTTCATGGCCTTCTCCAGTTCCTCTCTGAGGCCCTGGTATTTCTCCAGTTTCTCGTGCTCCTTTTTCCTGATGTTGTGGTCACTTGGTATTGCTACATCCACCACAACGGCTTTCCTCTGTTCTTTATCCACCACCACAATGTCCGGTTGGTTCGCCATTACCATCTTGTCTGTCT
>NW_015122969.1:0-751 GCF_001443285.1 Poecilia latipinna
ATCTTTACTTCTGGTGTGATTTTGCCTCGGGAAACCTGACTGAAAAATTCACGGATACTCATTATCTTAAGGATATACTAAAAGGTAAGGTTAATTACAACAGCATTTACGTGTTAGCCGTTATTACTCATTGTCAATCCACCATTCTCTAACTGTGTATATAATAAACAGCCTCCGATCGGAGAATAAACCAGCTAGCAGCAGCTTTAGCCACAGTTGGGAACATATATACACCGCTGTCTGTCAGTGCTGTAACGTTTAGGGGTTCAGTTTCTGTATTAACTTTAATAAAACAGTATTTAAGTGTTAGCCGTTATCAGTCATTGTCAATTTACCATTCTCCAACTGTATTTAAAGGACCCAGCCTCCGATCGGAGAGTAAACCAGCTAGCAGCTGCTTTAGCCACAGTTAGGAAACATATACACCCCTGCCTGTCAGTGCTGTGTTGTTAAGTTTCACTAAAATCACTGACATCTTCCAACAGTTGTTTAGAAAAGCATTTTAAATATTGACTTACTGGGAATTACTTAGCAATAGTAATTTGTTAGCTGGCTAACATTACGTAGCCTTTCTGTTTTGGAAATAGAACGTATTTAGGCTCTAATCTTAATCAGATTTTTATAGTATAGACTGGGGTTGCCGCCTGTCACGTAAAATGCATGATCGTCACCCTCCTCACGTCATACGCTAGTTTCACCACCCTCTCAGTAGCGACATTACCTGTAGTCTCAAGTCCAAAACCTGACAGTT
>NW_015122970.1:0-751 GCF_001443285.1 Poecilia latipinna
CACACATATATATATATATATATATATATATATATATATATATATATATATGTGTGTGTGTGTATATATATATATATATATATATACATATATATATATATGTATATATATATATATATATATATGTGTGTGTGTGTGTGTGTGCATATTTGCACACACATAAACAGTTCTTCAGCAGAAAAGAGGAGAAAATTAATTAACCTTACTGTTCAAGACTCTCTCTCTCTCTCTCTCTATATATATATATATATATATATATATAACATTTCTTATATATTATTCATATATTTATTTGAATAATAAAATATTTTTTATTTAACTAATAAATAAATAATATATATATTTATACATACATATATTTTATTATTTAATATATTGACGTATGTGTGTGTACATATATTCATAAATGTTAATTACTGTATATATAAAAACGATTTATCAAAATCAGTTGTATTATAAGTTCACATTTATTTTCTTTATTCAGAAATTACAATTAAAATATAATGAAAAGTCATAAATGTTGTCTTTGGTGATTGTTTAATTTCCAAATATATTCACGTTTATATGTGAGTGGGTCGATGACGAACATTAGCTAAAAATACTTTGTGGAATGGCATTTTCTGAAGTTCGGTCCATTCATTTGTATTAGCTTACTGGCAGAGATGCCACATTCAATATGGCGGACGCGATTACGTATCGCTGCAACGGGCCGACCCGCTCCATGAGGCGTCTATGTATTAATGTCTATGGC
>NW_015122971.1:0-750 GCF_001443285.1 Poecilia latipinna
TAATAAATCAGTTAGCCAAACATAACCAGCATTAATTAGCTAGCATTAAAAAAAAAAAACATTAATCAGCTAGCTCATCAGAAAAAGCATTTATCAGGTAGCCAATCATTGCCAGCAGTAAGCTAGCCAAACAGAACCAGCATTAATCAGCTAGCCAATCAGAAACATAATGAATCAGTTAGCCAAACAGAACCAGCATTAATTAGCTAGCCAATCAGTGCCAGCAATAAGCTAGCCAAACAGAACCAGCATTAAACAGCCAGCCAATCTGAAGGAAAAATTAATCAGCTAGCTAATCACAGCCAGATATAATCAGCTAGCCAATCAGAGCGAAAATTAATCAGCTAGCACATCAGAAAAAACATTAAATAGCTATCCAATCTGAGCCATCAATAAGCTAGTTCATCAGAACCAGCATTAATCAGATAGCCAATCAGATAAAATAATTTATCAGCTAGCCAATAAGAGCGAGCATTAATCAGGTAGCATATGAGAGTGAACATTGATCAGCTAGCTCATCAGAAAAAGCATTAATTAGCTAGCCAATCAGTACCAGCAATAAGCTAGCCAAACAGAACCAGCATTAATCAGCTAGCTAATCACAGCTAGATTTTATCAGCTAGCCATTTAGAAAACATAATAAATCAGTTAGCCAAACAGNACCAGCATTAATCAGCTAGCCAATCATTGCCAACAGTAAGTTAGCCAACCATAACCAGCATTAATCAGCTAGCCAAGCAGAAAACATAA
>NW_015122972.1:0-750 GCF_001443285.1 Poecilia latipinna
ATCAGAGTGAAAATTAATCAGCTAGCTCATCAGAAAAAGCATTAATTAGCTAGCCAATCAGTGCCAGCAATAAGCTAGTCAAACAGAACCAACATTAATAACCTAGCCAGTCTGAGGTCAAATTATTCAGCTAGCCAATCAGAGCTAGATTTATTCTGCTAGCCAAACAGAACCAGCATTAATCAGATAGCCAATCAGAAAAAAGAATTAATCAGTTAGACAATCAGAGCGAGCATTAATCAGCTAGCTCATCAGAAAAAGCATTAATCAGTTAGCCAATCAGTGCCAGCAATAAGCTAGCAAAACAGAACCAGCATTAATCAGCTAGCCAATCAAAAAAAAGAATTATTCAGCTAGCCAATCAGAGCGAACATTAATCAACTAGCCAATCAGAGTGAGCATTAATCAGCTAGCTCATCAGAAAAAGCATTAATTAGCTAGCCAATCAGTGCCAGCAATAAGCTAGCCAAACAGAACCAGCATTAAACAGCTAGCCAATCTGAGGGAGAATTAATCAGGTAGCTAATCACAGCTAGATTTAATCAGCTAGCCAATCAGAGTGAAAATTAATCAGCTAGCTCATCAGAAAAATCATTAATTAGCTAGCCAATCAGTGCCAGCAATAAGCTAGCCAAACAGAACCAGCATTAATCAGCTAGCTAATCACAGCTAGATTTTATCAGCTAGCCAATCAGAGGGAGCATTAATCAGGTTGCCAATCAGTCCCAGCAATAAGCTAGCCAAACAGAA
>NW_015122973.1:0-750 GCF_001443285.1 Poecilia latipinna
GTCTCAATCGTGTTTACAACAGTCTCCAGTTCAGTTTTTTCTTCAGTCATCTGCTGTTCTTTAGCGATCTCTGTTTCTATTGTGTGAATCTCGTTTTTAACGAAGGCTGTCTGATCCCGAATTGTTTCTACTGTAGAAACTTCTTGTTCTATGTTTGCTCCAGAAACGTTTTCCTTACAGAGGCTCTCCAGTTCAGATGCATCTCTCGTTGCTGCCTTTCTCTTGCGTTTAGATTTCTTTGATCTTTTCTTCTCATCCTGGTGGTCTCCATTTTGTTGCGCTGTGGAGACCGTTTCTTCTTCTATCACCTGCAGTACTTCACAGATGGCTGTGTCAATAATGTTTTTCTCGTTTTCGATGTTCTCCGTCTGGTTTCCAACTATTTCCGGTACTGAAAGTTCTTTTTCAATGTTGTGACCAGAAATGTCTTCGTCATTGACAGCTTTCAGGTCAGATGCATCTTTTGTTGCTGCCTTTCTCTTGATCTTGCGTTTAGATTTCTTTGATCTCTTTATCTCATCCTTCTGGTCTCCATTTTGCTGTGCTGTCGAGACCGTTTCTTCTTCTATCACATGCAGTACTTCACCGATGTCTGTTTCATTTGTGTTTATCTCGTTTTCTATGGTCTCTGCCTGGTCTCCAACTATTTCCGGTACGGAAACTTCTTTTTCAATGTTTTCACCAGAAATGTCTTCGTCATTGACTGCTTTCACATCAGATGCATCTTTTGTTGCTGCCTTTCTCTTGATC
>NW_015122974.1:0-750 GCF_001443285.1 Poecilia latipinna
TGCAGGAACACACTGATCTGAGGATCCTGTTAGAGGTAACGGGATCCTCAGATCCAGGCATCGATGTCTGGTGTCCTGCAACATTTACATACGTCCTGGTCCAACACACCTGAATTGAATGGCTGCTTAGGACAGTCAAGTCCTCCAGAGTCCTGCTAATGACCTCTGACCTCATGATTTGACTCAGGTGCGTTAAAGAAGAGACATTTAAAGGTTGGAGGACACCGACCCTTATGAACTGGAGTCAAAGCCCTGCTATACAATTTTCACTTAATCATAATTACATTTATTTGCGTACAGTGGAAATTTTACCTGTGTTGCGGTAGATGAGTTTACATAGCGTCTTTACTTTAAAACCATTTTGGTTTCCATTTGTTGAAAGTAAATTACAAACATTTAGCCATAGTTTGACCACTGCTTTATGACAGAAAAAAAGTTTGATGTCACAAATATATAATTTTAATAGAGGCATCATTTGATTTATACAGTAGAAAGATGACGAAAGCGTTTCCTGAATTAACTTTAATGTTCATTTCACTGCACACATAGGACAGATTAAATATTTAAGAATGCAACAAATCTGTTGAATCTTTAACAAAATAGGTTCAGATTAACATGGGTGGTTTCACAGCTACTTAAAGTTAACAATGAAATGTCTTCAAACTTACATGGATGTTCAAGTATTGACTATAATCAATTAACAAAAGAAAACAGCATAAAGCTGTGTATTCAAAGAAGACCAAGGTCAGT
>NW_015122975.1:0-750 GCF_001443285.1 Poecilia latipinna
CAGCAGCGAGTCGAGCGCCAGCAGCGAGTCGAGCGCCAGCAGCGAGTCGAGCGCCAGCAGCGAATCGGGAACCAGCACCGAGTAGGGAACCAGCAGGAAGTCAGGAGCCAGCAGCGACTCAATAGCCAGCAGCGACTCGAGAACCAACAGCGACTCAATAGTCAGCAGCGAGTCGGGAACCAGCAGGAAGTCAGGAGCCAGCAGCGACTCGATAACCAGCAGCGAGTCGAGCGCCAGCAGCGAGTCGAGCGCCAGCAGCGAGTCGAGCGCCAGCAGCGAGTCGAGAGCCAGCAGCGAGTCGGGAGCCAGCAGTGAGTCGGGAGCCAGCAGCGAGTCGGGAGCCAGCAGGAAGGTGGGAGCCAGCAGGAAGTCGGGAACCAGCAGCGACTCGAGAGCCAGCAGCGACTCGAGAACCAACAGCGAGTCGAGAGCCAGCAGCGAGTCGGGAACCAGCACCGAGTCGGGAACCAGCAGGAAGTCAGGAGCCAGCAGCGACTCGATAACCAGCAGCGACTCGAGAGCCAGCAGCGAGTCGAGAGCCAGCAGCGAGTCGAGCGCCAGCAGCGAGTCGAGAGCCAGCAGGAAGGTGGGAGCCAGCAGGAAGTCGGGAGCCAGCAGGAAGGTGGGAGCCAGCAGGAAGTCGGGAACCAGCAGCGACTCGAGAGCCAGCAGCGACTCGAGAACCAGCACCGAGTCGAGAGCCAGCAGCGAGTCGGGAACCAGCACCGAGTCGGGAACCAGCAGCGAGTC
>NW_015122976.1:0-750 GCF_001443285.1 Poecilia latipinna
TTTTGTAGGTTATGCATCTCTTGGGGTGCAGTGAGACAAGAGCCTTCCTCTTTGGTGATGGTTCATTTGCCAATCGACTTCAATGTAGGCTTCTTTGAAATCAAAGTTACTTTACTTCAATTACCAATTGGCAGTTCTATGGTGTAATGCACATGTGTCAAACATGCATTACACCATGTTTGACACATGCACCGTGCTCAAACATGCTGGGGGGCCACATTTATAGGCTGATGATTGACTTAAAATAGATTTTAAGCATAAATTGACTACAAACTACATTTCAACCAAAAGTTTGTAATGCGCTTCCTAACCAGACGCTCCAAAGCGTTTGGTCCATAACTCTTCAACACGCCGTCAGCTCCCGGTCAGAAAGACGCATTTAGTTCAGAGACCATGATATTCAGAAAGGATTTTTTAAATTAATTGATTTCAGTTGCCTCTGAGACTAAATCTTTGCGTAAAGTCTATAATCTCTGCCCTTTGACTTGTTTTTATTATTTGTTTGCTCACCTTTAAACACTGATTTAAATATTGTAATTTTTAAACTGAGCAGTAATTTTACATCCATGGAAACTCAAATGTAATATTTAAAACTTTAATACATAAAATCAGTTATTTAACAATATGAGGTGTTTAATTTATTTTTAACATTGTATTTTTATACATTTATGCTAGAGGTGCCCAAGTCTAGTTTTCCAGAGCTACCATCTGCAGCTTTAGATGGTTCCTTCTCTAACACACCTGGACCAT
>NW_015122977.1:0-750 GCF_001443285.1 Poecilia latipinna
TCCGTATTCATGTCAACGCCCTCGGATTCTATTGGCTCTGACGGTTCGAAAGACATGTCAATCATCAAAATTGGCCAATGGGTTCCCGAGAAACTGCCCAGCGTAATTTTGAATGTCTGAATGGAGAACTGCATGATTTTACGTGCAGAGCGCATTGTTATTGTAATGTAATTGTGAGATATATTAGTATTTTACTGTGATCATATCATTTTGACAAATTAGTTTTCATTGCTATTTGCATTTTCATTGTTATATAATTCTATTTGAAATGTTATTGTGAGTTAATCTGTTCCAGTTTCAGACTATTACAATTTGTCTATTTTTTTCTCTTTTTATGAATGAATGCAATGTGTGTTTTTAAAAGGAACCTCCAAAAACAATTATTAGATGTAATTACTTATCTATGATAAATAATTATTTATTTTATGATAAGAATAAATGATTGAAACAGAACCTACAGAAAAAAAACTGAGAAAGTTCAAATGGCACAAATTGTGCCAAAATGGCTAATTTGGAAGGTCCGCCTAGATTTTTATCAAGTAGTACCTCTCTAAAACTCATATGATTCACTTTTTTTTCATGAAACTTGGCACAGTAAAAGGTCAGATTGTGTACTATTGTTTACTACATGTTTTGGATTTCCACTGCATGCTTTGAAAGGAATCTTCATATATTGAACTGTTTTTTTTTAGGCGGAAATAGATATTTTGCTTAATTTCTGCTGTGTATCATATTAATTCACTTTCCTCA
>NW_015122978.1:0-750 GCF_001443285.1 Poecilia latipinna
CCTTTCCCCCCCCCCCCCCCCCCTAGGGGGTTAAAAAAAAAAAAAAAAAAAAAAAAAAAGACGCGCACATTGCGCAAAACTCTGAAACAGGAGAAGCGGGACATAAAACGAACTAGATGTGAATTATGGCATAAAAACAGAGAATCCGACGCTGAACAGTGAGAAATCAACACATGATGATTAGGCGGCGCAGCAGGTGATGAGTGAAGATTACTGATGGTGAATAAATGATAAAATAAATCTAGCAACAGGAAAGAAACTAAAGTGGACATAGCAATAAACCAGGAGGACAACTAAATGGAAATGAATGAAGAACAAAATGCAAGAATAAACTAAGAAACTAAAGTATATAAAGAGGAATAAACTGGTATGGCAAGACCTTTAGAGCAATAATTAATACAGAGGCAAGAATAAACAGACACTATTTCCAGATAAAAGGTAAAATAATATTGTTGAAAGTGTTTGTTGAGACCACATCTAATACTGAGAATAAATATATCTTACAGACCATAACAGTAAATAACTTACTTATTTATGTTTTTAATTAGATTTGATATATTTATTTCTTCAATATTATTTTTCATGTCAGTGTTAATGTCATGAGGCTGACGACTCCATGACACTTTCAGTTTGACTCATTAGGATTTGATTAAGAACCAGATTTGTTCTTTATATTTTCTGTCCAGCCCTGCGACAGACTGGCGACCTGTCCAGGATGTACCCCACCTCTCGCCCGGAACGTTAGCTGGA
>NW_015122979.1:0-750 GCF_001443285.1 Poecilia latipinna
GTCGCCCCCTGCTGGCTGCTCTCTGCAGTGAGAACAACATGATCAGGTGGATGATGAAAGGCTCCTGGAAACACAGGAGGATTTTCACATTGAAGCAAAATGTGGTGCTTAAAAGCAAAATTGTTATTTTAAAAGCTGAAAATGATATAAAACACAGGAGTCTGAACAGTTCAGTCAGAAAATATTTCCTATTAATGTTCTAGAAGTTAAAACTGACTGTTGGTTTCGTTCCACATGGCTGCTACAGTGGATAATGAGAGGATTATTGAAACGTTTTACTTCGATACATTTCTTGTAACAGAATGAAATCCTCCCATCAGCTCCTTCATTTCACCAACTTCAGGTCTCTGCTGGACATCCTCCATCTTGAAGGATGTTGCAGAGCCTGTTTGCCGGTGAGGCCAGGATTCCTGCAGGGCTGCAGCATGTCGGTGGCGTTCATGACGGGATCTCATGGAGTGGAGAGGAGAACTGCTCTCTCTGTGCTGGGGTCAGTCTTTGCACTAAGTGGATTAGTTTAGGTCTGTTGGCCTTGTTCACTAGTGATGGAACGGTGGAACAGGACTGGTCTAATGCAGTTCCTGCTCTACCAAGAACAGCTCAATTCAGCCACTTTTACCCAGGATCCTGTTCTGTTCCTCAGCTGTGGCCATCAGATACGGGTCACAACCAAAAGGAGAGGATCTGAGTTCAGAGGCTGAAATGAGACTTTAATCTGGACCCAGCCTGAGAGATGATGCTGAGGAGTTT
>NW_015122980.1:0-750 GCF_001443285.1 Poecilia latipinna
CATGACACATGTTATCTTATGTATATGACAGTGTCATGTCAGTCTTATGCAAACCCCTTCAAAATAAAGTTACCAAAACTTTTCATTTTGACTGTTCAAACTAATTAATTATGTTTTTTTCAACAGATTGTGTAACAAGTATTATTCTATCAATTTAAAAATGTATTTGTATGTGTTTCAGTGAATGGTACATCAATGGAGATTACCTCGTGATTCTGGTCTCGATTATTGTCATCCTGCCTCTGTCATTATTCAGGAACTTAGGTAAGGATGTATTTCCTAAGTAACAATAAAAGTTGAAGCACCAGCTTTCGGACAAAAATCATTTTTTATCTTGCCTCACTAGGTTACCTTGGTTACACCAGTGGTCTCTCTCTGCTCTGCATGGTGTTCTTTCTGATTGTGGTGAGTACAGTTTGATTTCTCCTGAAAGTTAGATTTAGTCAATCGTTTCATTGTTTCATCGTTTCATTAAAGTTTTCAAATCACTGCTTATTTAGTTTTTTGAATATTGTGAAAAATATACCACAGTCCAAAAATATATTTCTCTTTATGTTCCTGCAGGTGATCATAAAGAAGTTCCAGATCCCATGCCCTCTACCTCTTCCTGACACGGGAAATGAAACCATGAATATGTTCAACATCACCCCCCACAGCGACAACGTCACTACAGATGATGACACTTGCAAGCCTAAATACTTTGTATTTAACTCACAGGTAAATAAATCTCTTGCAGATTATACAGATATG
>NW_015122981.1:0-750 GCF_001443285.1 Poecilia latipinna
GGCTGCACAGGAACAAGCCCTAAACACCAGAGCAATAGAAGCTCAGATCTACCACACCAGACAAGACCCAAGGTGTAGGTTGTGCAAGGAGGCCCCTGAGACAGTCCAGCACATAACAGCAGGGTGCAAGATGCTGGCAGGGAAAGCGTACATGGAACGACATAACCAAGTGGCGGGCATAGTGTACAGGAACATCTGTGCAGAATATGGACTGGAAGTCCAGAGGTCAAAGTGGGGAACACCCCCAAAGGTGGTGGAGAATGACTGAGCTAAAATCCTGTGAGATTTCCAGATCCAGACAGACAAGATGGTAATGGCGAACCAACTGGACATTGTGGTGAAAGCCGTTGTGGTGGATGTAGCAATACCAAGTGACCACAACATCAGGAAAAAGGAGAAACTGGAGAAATACCAGGGCCTCAGAGAGGAACTGGAGAAGGCCTGGAAGGCGAAGAAGCAGTGGCTCAAACAGATCCCAGGAACAACATCAGACATCTCAGTTCAGAAATGTGCAGTCCTAGGCACAGCCAAGATACTGCGCAGAACCCTCAAGCTCCCAGGCCTCTGGTAGAGGACCCGAGCTCAGAGGATGAAAGAGACACACACACCAGTCTTCCACCCGGGAGACCCTGGTTCGAATCCAGGCTGGGGCAAAAAATTACAACAGTGCAATTGAGCTATGCAGTGTGGGTCCTTAGGCAAGACCCTTGGAGCTATATAGCCTACCTCATACCATGAGAGACATTGATA
>NW_015122982.1:0-749 GCF_001443285.1 Poecilia latipinna
ACATAGAATCATGACGTAGATCGTCATACACTTTATTAACAGTTGTATGGCATCCTGACTTAGCGGTTAAGTGAGTTTTACACGGGCATGTGTTGTAGCTGACTCCAGCAGCAGCCAGACACTGTTTTAAATACACTTTGAAACCATGACAACACATGTATATCTATATAGTTATCATTGAAAACAATTTAATGACTTATTTTCATCATAACTTGCTGCGTATGGTGAACTGACAACTCCTCTGACGGTCGGACTTTTTAATGCGCATGCGCAGGCATGGTACTCACTGCATGTATGCTGTTCTGACAGCGTATGGCTATCTGATAGAACAATGGCTACATCTGTCAGACACGTCATTACCATAAGATTTCAGTTAATCAGCAACATAGAATCCTGACGTAGATCATCATACACTTTGTTATTAACAGTTGTATGGCATCCAGCTGCAGCCAGACCTGCTTTAAATACACTTTGAAACCACGACAACGCATGTAGATCTATATAGTTATCATTGAAAACAATTTAATGACTTATTTTCGTCATAACTTGTTGCGTATGCTGAACTGACAACTCCACTGACCGTCGGACTTCTTAATGCGCATGCGCTGGCATGGTACTCACTGCATGTATGGCTATGTGATAGAACACCGGCTATATCTGTCAGACACGTCATTACCATAAGATTTAATTTAATCAGCAACACAGAATCATGACGTAGATCGCCATACACTTTGTTATTAACAGTTGTA
>NW_015122983.1:0-749 GCF_001443285.1 Poecilia latipinna
AGATGTGAGAGAAATATTGAAGTTATGAGAATACAATCTTTGTTTCTGTCTCTTCAGAGAAGATCAACTTTAGAACATGTTTATATTTCTCCACAGTGCCCATTCATAGTATTGCAGGACATCTTCAGTGTGTCAACATGCAAGTTGTTGGTGGTTCCTATTTCCATGGAACATTTGGGCATATGGTCCGTGTTGAAGCACCAAACAAGGACATATGTCTTGTAAGTTTGTTTCTTCAATAACTCTGCAACAATTAGAAGAGTTTTCTGTTTTACAACATAAATAAATATATTGATATATTTTTCTACAGGCTGACACTGGTGGAGCAGCGATGTACAACGGCATGATTTATGGTGTGATTTGTTTTAGTAGTAGAGACTACACATGTCAGAGTCCAACATCAATCCTCGATGTGTGTGAATACAAGGAATGGATTAGAAGTGAAATTTTCCGAGGACCAAGAACTATCAAGAAATAAAATTATCATCAAATTTCCTCTAACATGTAATTTTATAATTGTATCTTCAATAGTTTGATCCACATGTTTGTAGAATTAGAATAAATTAATTGTTTAATTTTTTTCTCACCTGATCTTCAGCTCCCTAATGGAGTTTTCTCTTCACCTCAGAAATGAAAAATGAATCATAAATGCATGAAAAAGAAACATTTCCTGGCTGATTGTCATTACATTCATGGATCAGTTGATATTTTCCCTGAACTGAGTCTAAAAATGTGGTAATCCACAGAGT
>NW_015122984.1:0-749 GCF_001443285.1 Poecilia latipinna
TTTTTTTTGGCCCCCAAAAAATTGGTTTTTAAAGTTTTTCCCTTTTTTTTTCCCCCCCCCCCCCCATTTTCTGAAATAGGTCTCTAGAGTTGACCTAGAGAAAATCATTCATGCTTTTGTGTCATCTCGTCTGGACTACTGTAATGCCATTTTTATCTGCCTGGATAGGTCTCCAATTTCATGTTTGCAATCAATACAGAATGCAACAGCTAGACTTCTTCACCAAATCCAGTAAATTCAGTCGTATCACTCTGGTTATATTCTCTACACTGGCTCCCAGTTGATTTTAGAATTCGTCTTAAAGTACTTGTGCTGACGAACAGAACTTTAAATGGTCAGACTCCAGATCATCTTTGTCAGCTTTTAACTAAATTCTCTTCTGCTCGTGGTCTTCGTTCCAAACACTGTATCTCTTGGTTGCTCCTCGTATGGTTCTTTCAGTCAGTGGCTGTGGAACAGTTTTCCCTTGCTGCTCCGTTTTGCACACTGTGGATGTTTTTAAAAAGCAACTGGAAACGGTTTTATTTTCCCAGGCTTTTATGTCATGATTTTATTGTTTGCTATGTTTGTTTTATGCTTTGCATAGTTTAAGGTTGATTTTTATTGTACTACGCTTTGTGATTTTATGTCTGTGAAAAGCACATAATTGAACTTTACTTACTTGCCAGCCCACCAGTTCATGCTTGTAGGTTTGCATTTGACAATAATCACCCCAATGTTGCCAACTCAATGACTTTCTTGCTATATTT
>NW_015122985.1:0-749 GCF_001443285.1 Poecilia latipinna
TCAAGACACAATAAAAGTTCAACTTATTGCCCAGATATTCTCAACATGCTGTTTTTATTGGGGCCTGCCATAAGCAATGCATAGGGAGAGCAGTGACTGACCTGCGAAGCAGGTCAGTCACTGCCTCCATGCATTGCATGGCAGGCACCTATTGTTCTTCACCTAATAGAATGTCTCTTTATTGGGGCATGCCATTAGCAATGCATAAGGAGAGCAGTGACTGACCTGCGAATGTAACAGAGAGAAGAGCTCGTGTGTCTGTGTGAGTTTTGATCGAAATGATTATAGTGATGGTTGTATGTATTTTTGATCAATGCGTTTGTTTGGAGCCACCTAGTGGTGTGATGAGTGACTGCATGCAACGGGTCCGTGAGGCACTCTCGCGGCTTCCTCCACCAGAATTCTGAGGAGCGCTGGTGGAGGTAGGTGCGAGAGAGACAGCTCTTCACTTCTTTTTTTACTTAGGGTCATATTTTTCTAGTTCAACTATTAACAAGGTACTGTAAGAATATTTAACATTTATAAATATAATTTGTAAAGTTTTCTTGTGGTTGGGCTGGAAAAATGTGACCCTATGAGTGGGAGCTGCGCCGGTTGGTGTTCGTGGCTGACCACTCAGTCACGGCGCTAACTGTGTCTTTTATTTTTCAGCCTGTCGGACCACTTGGCTGCAGTCAATCACATTGTGAGGAGTTTTTCATCTTTTGTTGTGCTAGGTGACCAACAACATAATAAGAAGAGTTACACGA
>NW_015122986.1:0-749 GCF_001443285.1 Poecilia latipinna
ATTTTATTTGAATATTTTTTATTGGATTTCAACAAAGTAGATTACTAACCCAAACATTCAAATCCACACATCCGTTACATAACATAGAAAAAAAAAAAAAAGGGAAGGTTGACTTAGTTAACTTCATGCTGGATTGACTGATTGGCTGGAAGTCCCTCAATGTGACACAAGAATGGCCGCCATACTTTGTAAAATTTGTCCGCAGAACCCTGCACAGCATATCTCTGTTGTTCAACTTTGAGATTTGAAAGCAAGTCCTTAATCCATTGTTTATAGGAGGGAGGTGCCTCTTTTTTCCATGATAGAAGTATGAGTCGACGAGCAACCAATGTGGAAAAGGCTACAGCTGAAGCTTGTCGGGTGGACACACAACATGTCCGAGGAACAACCCCAAATATTGCAGAAAGAGGATTCGGCGGAATATTAATATTCCACGATTTCGACAGGGTCTTAAAGATAGCTCTCCAGAAGGTCTGCAGTTTTTGGCATTCCCAAAACATATGACCAAGAGTGCCTTTCTCGCTTTTACATCTTGGGCACGCTTCATCCAATCCTGGAAACAACTTTGCGAGTTTACTATTTGACAAATGAAGTCTATGAACCACCTTAAATTGTATTAAACCATGTCTGATACATATTGATGAATCATGAATAAGCCTTGTTGCCTGCTGCCACTCTAACTCAGTTATTCTCAATCCCATCTCCAGCTGCCACTGTTCTTTAATTTTGTCTAATGAAGGTGCAGCCGC
>NW_015122987.1:0-749 GCF_001443285.1 Poecilia latipinna
TCCATTGCTCTAACATACCCGTCTTCCACCAGAATGTGTCTGGCCCCCTGGCACCGCATAGCAGGACATTACCTGTCCGGATCACTAGAAGAAAAGTTAGAAAACACAGAAATACAAAAAGCAGCGGTCTTAATTCAAACCTCAGACTGATCCCCTGCCTACAGGAACCTCAGACTGAAGAACTTTCAGCCTCCAAGTCACTTAAACTGGGTCTTTTAAATACTAGATCTCTCTGTGCTAAAGCTCTGTTAATTAATGATTTCGTCACCGAGCATAATATTGATGTTTTATTTCTGACAGTAACATGTCTGAATGACAATAATGAAGCAATCGTACTAATTGAATCAGCGCCTCCTATGTACAATTTTTTAAGTGAGAATAGAAAACACAAAAAAGGAGGAGGCGTGGCTTCAATATTTAAGAATACCATGAACTGTAATAAAATCTCTCTGGGTCATTTTATGTCTTTTGAGTATCTTGGAATTGAGGTAAAAGGCCACAAACAAACTTTGACACTAACTTTATACAAAACCCCAACAAATGAGGAAAATTTCTTTATGGACTTCAATGAACTTCTATCTCTCATATGCATTGATTACGATTCTTTGATAATTGCTGGTGATTTCAACATTCATGTTGACAACCCCCAAGACCGAGGGGCAAAAAAGCTGTTTGATATATTAGAGAGTTTAGACACAACATGTCAAACAAGCAACACACACTCATGGACACACACTGGACCTGGTTAT
>NW_015122988.1:0-749 GCF_001443285.1 Poecilia latipinna
ATTGTGATGGACCGAGTTAAAAACAGAAGGAGTCACAGGATATTAATTAGAAAAATAGGGTTTTTTATTTTAACCCAAAGATTATAAATGACAAAGAATAAACTGAGCTCATAAAAGAGGTCAAAGAAACAAAACTGAACTCAGGCAAAAAAAATGTAAAACTGGCTGCACAAACAAACATAACTGACCTAACAAAGAAATGACACACAGGGGTTTATATACTGGCTGATCAGACCAATTAAGACACAATAGGGGTAACTAAACAAAATACAATTACAAACACAAAAACAAATAACAGTACAGCTAAGTTTGGCTAAACTAAAACCCAAAAAAATGAAAATCAAAAATATTAAAATTTAAATACTAATATTTACTTAAATACAAAACTTATTCAAACAATGAAACTACAAATGTCCCCTGCCAGCAGGAACTAGTGGTGCAGTCCAATCAGCATTTAAGCCTGCTGAGCCCTGGCATCCATTTTTTGTCTGGCCACTCCAAGGCAAGTAAGTACCGGCAAAACAAACAAAGTTAGTTGCAAACAAATTAAACTTTAAAGTTGATAAAAAATACACGATAACTAAATGTGCGCGCTAACATAAAGAACAAATGTATCCAAATCAACTAATAAATGTTTTACTGAAACTAAAGTGTTGTATTTGAATGAAAAAAATAAATGAAAACTAAATTGTGCATAAGAGTTACCGACTTCTGCCTTCAGAGTGTGGCCATGGATTTGGCCATCACAT
>NW_015122989.1:0-749 GCF_001443285.1 Poecilia latipinna
GGAGGTAAACTGGTCGTCGGACTGTAGATGAGAAAAATGGAGTGAAAAACTGGACAGATCCAAGGAAATTATTCTGAGAATCTTTCAGAGAGTGCTTACTTGAAGGCGGGGTTAAGTCTTGTCGGTGGTGGCGGCTGGAGAAATAGGTTACCGTTGGAGAGCGAGCAGGTAAGCCTCGTAGCTGGAGAGGGAAGCGAGCTGACATCCGAGCTGGGTTCCGATGGTTAATTCCCGGGGCATGAAGCGCCGGCAAGCCCAGCTTGTGGCGAGACGCAGGGAATCCACGGGAAGGGACCAGGGAGGTGAGTGCACGAGGGAAGGCAACCGATTGGTAACTCCAATGGCGTCGTGAGGAAACACAAGGGAAATCCAGACAGGAACGCTTGTCCACCTCGAGGACTCTCTCAGGATGACCACAAGGAAACCTGACAGGGAGAACACAAGGAGCGATCAAAAAACGAGTTCAATCGTAGAAGGCTTTCACTAAGGAAACGTTTACCAGTTGAGGCAAACACTCAGGCACTGGAGTGTCAGCTAGTCGGTCCTTATGAAGCATCTCCACAGCTCTCGAAAATTAGACACAGGTGTGTCTACAGGTTGGCCGCCACACTTCTCCAGGGGCTCCGCCCAGTGGTGACATCTGGTGGCTGTGAAGGGAAATAGCAGCCTCCCAGAAAACCCAGGACAAAACAGGAGAAAGAAAAAAAAAAAAGCAAAACAGAAACAAAAAAAAAACCCAACCTAACAGT
>NW_015122990.1:0-749 GCF_001443285.1 Poecilia latipinna
ATAATTATGTCTGCTTCAATTTAACAAAAGGTAATGTCCGTGTAGGCCAGATTGATGCGAGCTGGTGTAAAACCACTCTCCCAGGACATTTAATAGGTACATGGGCCAGAGACGGGTTATTCTACCTTTGCGGAGGAAGCAAACTATTTGCGAGACTTGAGCCAACCATGAGAGGGGTCTGTGCCATGGTCCGACTTAAAGCACATGTGATCATGATGGGAGAAAAACAACCGGTGGAGGACAGTATGTTCTCACGTAAAAAGCGCAGCGCCTTTGACTTGCAGGCAAACTCACCCACATATATTGACAGCATCGGTGTTCCGCGAGGAGTACCAGACCGATACAAACTAGCGGACCAGGTTGCAGCAGGCTTTGAAAGTCTTCTTCTATTTATAACACCCAACAAAAACGTAGACAGGATCAATTATATTCATTACAACACGCTCGTGCTCACAAATTTGACTAGAGATGCAGTTGAAGGGTTGGCTGGACAATTAGCCCCCACCTCATTGATGACTGTCCAGAACCGGATAGCAATAGACATGATACTAGCTGAAAAGGGGGGGGTCTGTGCGATTTTTGGAGATTTGTGCTGTGTTTTCGTTCCAAATCATACCTCTCCTGATGGCAAGGTGACCAAGGCGTTGGAAGGACTGAAAGCCCTGAGTAAAACCATGCACGAGCAGTCTGGAGTGACCAACCCCTTGGATCAATGGTTCACAAACATGTTCGGGAAGTACAAGGACATT
>NW_015122991.1:0-748 GCF_001443285.1 Poecilia latipinna
TCCTTAGTGTAATGTCCAGCGCACACTACACGAGTTTTCGGCCGACTGTCGGCCCATTTTCAAAACCTGAGAGATCACACATTAACCGACAGAAATCCTAGGTATAATGGTTCAATTGGGTTCGTCGTGCCGTGTGGTGTCCAGCCACCTGGGCACAAAATAATGGCTACAAGTCCAGTTAACTAATTTTAAAATCGGTCATCAATTAATGCTTTACTAGAATCTACCTGTGATGCATGTGGCTAGAGTCCTGACTGAATGAAAATCATTTTAACCTATTTATGTCACGTTAACGAAGAACAGCTGAAAACTTACAGGGTTTATCAACTGCGGTAGCAATTTGGCTCCAACTCCTTCCCTTGTCATTTCTATATTCTTTGCACGAAATGTTGAATAAATATTAATGTTGTTTCCACATATCATCTACAATGTCCGCTGGACTTCGGGTTGCTGCGTGTCAGCTGTTTGGGATTCCCCTCCGTAATTTCCCCTCAGAAAGCGCAGAGGAGAATCCGCGCTTTCTGATTGGCTACCTGTCACATTCAGCGTTAAGGTCCCAGTCGGGGAAAACCCCTGATTTAGATCGGAGCGGCCACGACGATCTACCGTAACACACCACACACTGCAGGATGATCGGTTACGAAATCACCAGTATCTTAGATCGGCCAACGATCTAAGATTGTCGTAAGGGGAAAATGGGGGCAAAAAATTGTGTAGTATGAACTGCTGCATCAGGTAGTCAGATGTG
>NW_015122992.1:0-748 GCF_001443285.1 Poecilia latipinna
GAAGAAGAAAATGTGATCAACAAACTGAGACCCAACAGAACCGCAGGAGAACCAGACTGGTGCCACACCTGAAAAGACTGTAATGGGACAGGACTGGATTTTTACCTGATCTGAACGATTCAGAGTTCAAAGTCAAGGTGTTATAAATGTGAATAACTGATCATGTGACGGCTCACCTGGTTTGTAGTTTCTTGTTCCAGAGCAGCAGAAGGTTTGCTGTAAAATCAGAGGCAGGTTGATAAAGTCTTCATGAGGAAGGAGAGAAGTTCTGATGGAAATGTTTCATGATGGTTAATGAGGAAAAAGCTGCTACCACCACCTGATTGTTTTTCTTTCTGGTAATAATCGTTTATTATGTTCTGAAGGTTTTTTAATCTTTGTTTTCATTGTTGTTATGTTTGCAACTTAATGTGAAGAGAAATGAGTCCAGAGAAAAGAGCAGCTGGTTGATTCCTGCTGCAGTAACTGGTCTGACTATGAATACAGTCAGAATATGAAGATAAACTCAAACAAACTGAACTGTAGTTCTTAACATCACCACATTACTGCAGCTGAAACCACACGTTGTTATAATCTAGATTATTAATATAGCTCCTATATAATCATTGATCATCATGTCAGTGAGGTGAGCAGAGTGAGGACAGTCTCTGGTTAAACCAGGATCAGCTGAGCAGGTTCTGCTGATCCAGGTTCAAACCCTGATTTCATTTCAATCATCAACCTGAATCTAAAGTCAGATCAGCAGCAG
>NW_015122993.1:0-748 GCF_001443285.1 Poecilia latipinna
TGTGGAAAAGACTGTATAACAAACTGCCATGCTGAGCCTTTAAGGGGCGGGGCTTAGAGCAGCTGCAGCATGCAGACGAAGAAAGAGAGAAAAAAGGGGTAGAGTGTAAAAGGAGTATAGTTTATGTTCGCATTTGTTTATTTAACTTGCCGTTTGCCGTTTATTGTTACCTTCCTTGATGTGTGTGCGTGGAAATACAAGTAAGTGATGAACCACACACGATTACCTAAATAAACGGCAAGTACGAGTTGAATCACCTGGCGTACGACTCTGCGTTCTTTGGAGTTCTGACCGACTCACCACAGTGTTCTGAATATTCACACCAGTAAATGCAACCTCTAATTTTCAATGGTCCTTCGAGCCGGATAGCAGACTACTGTTTGAAGATGCAGAATTCAGAGTCAAAGGCATTGGACACTCGACCCAAACGAAGAATGTCAGTTCCTTCCTACCTATCAGATTATGACCTAAGTGGACCTGGAGCTCAGAGTAGATCCCGGACAGCAGCTGCAGGGGAATCGTTAGAGGAGCAAAGTGGACTAGTACGTCCGACTGCCAGATCTCCATCACCACCCATTAGCCAGAGCTTCGACATGATGGATTTGAGGGATGATATGGAGCAAGAACGAGAGCTTTGTCAATCAATGGAGCAAGTAACCAGGGAGCAGCAAACCAGCCAAGTTCCAGAGTTTAGTGTTGCTCTCGAAGAGATGCGCCAAGAAAACGCTGAGCTTCGTAAACAGTTTCA
>NW_015122994.1:0-748 GCF_001443285.1 Poecilia latipinna
GAACCGTCTGACTTTCTTTAGTCGACTAAATTTAATCTTACCACATTTTAGCTGTAGAGCAAACAGGTACTGAGTTTGAAGCGTGGATCAGATGCATCCAGCCGTCTGCTAAAGCTCCGGCCTTCCTCACTGTAAAATAAAACATTCTGCTTAATAAAAGGGGTCAAGTGAACATCACTTCATTCTCAACAACTTGTTTGTAGTCATCTTAAACAGGCGGCAGGAACTTTTGGATTTAGAACAGAAAAAAAGATGCTTTATAAGTTAATCCATTTAAGTTGAGTCTGCAACAACTAGAATAAAATAAAAAGTGAACTATTTGAAAGTAGTGAGGATTTTGGGTGGTAAATGTTTAACATTTTAACATACACAGACACTACTCCATTTCTACTCAAGCAAACCAAAAGGTTTGGAACAGAACCACTATGTCAAGTAACGACATGCAGTAAATACATGCTGCTGCTGCTGCTGCTGCTGGCAGAAAGTAAAATAAATTTTGCATTGAATAATATTTTGGATGAGTTTAAGAATATTGTTTGCCAAAATCACACAATGTAACTTCACTTGTCTTTTACATGTTGCAGTAATTGGTTTGCGTAAATTTAAGTAACTACAACCTATTTTCCTGCTCCACATACTTGGCTAGCAATTTTCCAGTTAGCTTCCCAGTCTGAACTTCTGCACAATGTCTCGATTCAGTCAAATCTTCTATCCTGTCTCTCCTGTACTCTGATATTCTACTACATCC
>NW_015122995.1:0-748 GCF_001443285.1 Poecilia latipinna
TATCATAAAACCTTTACACTGTCTCCAGTTGTGAAACAGCCTATAAACATTATATTTTGTCAATGCCATCATCAAAATCATCAATGCACTTCAAAAGTATTGATGGATGTTTCAGTTCTTAATAGTCAAAGGTAACTCTACACAGGTGGGATTTTAGCGACTGGCACCATGTCGATGTTGAATTGGAGGGGTCCCAGGATTGAGCCTTGGGGGACTCTGCAAGTGACTTCTGTCCGCCTCGTTCAGAAGTTACCCATTGAAACAAAATATCCCTGCTCTGTAAGATTCGAACCAACTGAGTTCTGGACCAGAGCGTCCTACCCAACTCTCCAGTTGGTTCAATAATATCTCATGGTCAACAGTGTCAGAAGCTGCACTGAGGTCCAACCGAACCACCACTGTGGTTCTTACGCAGGCTGTATTTATGTGGATGTCATTGAACACTTTGATGAAGACCGTCTCCATACTGTGGTGAGCACGGAAACACGGCTGAAAGACATCAAATCGATTGATCATCGTTAGGAAGCCATTTACCTCTTTAACGGAGCATTTTCAATAATTTTGCTGATGGATGGGAGGTTGGAGATTGATTCTGCTTTAATGATTTGTCCAGATAGTTGTTTTTTTCAGTGGTGTAATAATTGCTGTTGTTAAAGACAGACAATATGAATGGACCCAACTGTTCATGAGAACTATGCTTAATAAAGCCTGCATGATTATATACAGATATAACTGAGAACTATTATTA
>NW_015122996.1:0-613 GCF_001443285.1 Poecilia latipinna
CTAAACTGTAAAATGTTATGCTACATTGTTTCTCAGACAGCATAATATTTTTAACAGTTTTTTAAGAAGTCTTCATCTTCTGCAAATTTGACACATTTTCTCATGCTGGCAGAGAAATGTCTGTATTTGAAATATACTTTTATAGACTTGTGTGTATGAAAAATAACAGGTACAAACACTACAGCCGTTTTCCTTTTTAATACAGAAGACAGGAGGAGTTACATCTGACTGGTTGGTTGATTGATGTCTGTTTCTAATTATTCCTCATATATTACTAGTTTTGGTAGTAATCGCTGACGGATGACGATAACTGATACGCTCCCTTGATTCGACTGCTATTGATGTAATTTTCCTCATTTGTTGAACTTTGATTATACATCTCTTAGTTTTTACACCAATAGCCCTTTGAGACTTGAATAAACCTGAACCCAAATGAAATACTTGAACAGGGCCGATTCTAGACATTTGGTTTTATTAAGAAAAAATGCTGTATTGTGCCCTGTGGTCACACGTAGACCACATGTTCTTCAAGCAGTACTTGAAGAACATGTGACCCAAATGTTAATGCACATGATGGTTGGGCAAAGTGCCTGACAGCTGTGTTACAGTTCTA
>NW_015122996.1:6372-7120 GCF_001443285.1 Poecilia latipinna
TGGTCCCCATGTGCAGAACAGTCTTCGGCTCTTCTTCAGCTGCAGAGTTCTTTGTCTATCTCGATCTTGGCTCGAAGCTGCCTGAAGGATCCAACCAAAGACTCCTCCTTTGCACTCACCTTATAAAGGGTTTATCCACCCTTATTGTGCATTTGCATTGGCTAGCTTTGTTGCTGTGCCTGTTTCATTGGCTGACTGCTTGGACCGATAATCTCATATCCATCACCATCTTTGAGACCTGATGTCTGTTCTAATGACCCAGGGTTGCTCAACAGTCCTCTTGTGTCTAACTTAGGACAGTTGAGGTTCAGCAATAAGGCCTTGGTCACCTCTGCTCTCCTATCAGTTCCTCTTTCTCCCTGACCCTTCACCTGCCATCTACCTCCAACACAACATCAGTGACCTTTAGTTACAGTTACACATTTCACCACATTTCAAGTTAATTGTCAAAATCACATTTATAACCTTTTAGTTTCTCTGATTTAGCATTCACTTATAATATAATAACCATTACTTATTAGTTACTCTTATTATAATCATAATGTGTTATTACAGATATTTCCCCAAGAAAGAAACCAAGAATAATTCATTATTCTAATTATTTGACACCATGTTACAGTTACTTCTTTCACCTTTAAGTACTTCCATAAGTATAAGAGTAAGTGTAAATATTCTTATAATCAAACCAACATCAACCATTGGTTAAACCAATATTAATTATTGTTTTAATCATAAGTTATCATTATTA